>NW_026527160.1:0-250068 GCF_022682495.2 Desmodus rotundus | reverse complement strand
CCTGGGCACCTGTCCGTGGACACAGGAGCCCTCCCTGCCACCCAGGGGACCGCGCGATTTCCCATGGGCCACACTTCCCAGCAGCTCTCCCAGCTCCTCAGAGACAGTGTGCGCAGGAAAGACTTGGGGACCGGGGGCCTGGGCGGGGGATTTTCCAGGGGGCTGTCCGATGGCCAGGCGTCCTCTCTCGCCCGGTGAGTGTCCAAGCCGTCCCTTGACCCCCGCAGGAGACCTGATTCCTGCCATAAGCGGCCCTCTAGCCACATGGGGCCGGGACATCTGGGCCCGGTGTGCCAGCAACTGGCCTACATGGAGGCAAACATACAGACACCTCAGGCCCGACCCCACCACTGCGAAGATCCCCCTTTTCTTCCATCCGTAAAGGGGTCACGCTTGAGGAGTGGAAGAACATGGGGAGGCCCCCAGGAGATGGCTTTTCTCCGAGCCGCGGCTAGCTCGTTTCGGGCCTATACATGGGCCACGCGTGCGCACTCAGGCTCCCCACGCAAGCCTCCCTCGGGTCATGGGACCCACCCTTGAGGTGTCTCCTGACCCACCCCTGAGGGGTCTCGCGACCCACCCCTGAGGGCTCACGTGACCAACCCCTGAGGGGTCACGTGACCCACCCTTGAGGGGTCTCGTGACCCACCCCTGAGGGGGTCATGTGACCCACCCCTGAGGGGTCACGTGACCCACACCTGAGAGGTCACATGACCCACCCCTGAGGGGGTCACGTGACCCACCCCTGAGGGGTCAGGTGACCCACCCCTGAGGGGGTCACGTGACCGACCACTGAGGGGTCTCGTGACCCCCCCCCTGAGGGGTCAGGTTACCCACCCCTTGTGGGGTCCCGTGACCCACCGTTGAGGGGTCTCGTGACCCACCCTTGGGAGGTCACGTGCCCCACCCTTGAGGGGTCACATGACCCACCTTGAGAGGTCACAGCAGTTTTACAGGGTCCCTGCGCACCTGTTCGGGGAAACAGAAGCCCTCCCTGCCACTCAGAGGACCGCGCGATTTCCCACAGGCCACACTGCCTAGCAGCACCTTCAGCCCCGCACAGACAGTGTGCTAAGGACAGACTTGGGTACCGGGGGCATGGGCGGGAGATTTCCCATGGAACTCTCTAAGGGTCCGGTGCCCTGTGTGGCCCGGGGAGTGCCCATGCCGTTACTTTACCCCGCAGGACACTTGCATCCAGCAATAAGCAGCCCTCTGCCTCCACGGGGCTCAAACACCTGGGCCCGGTGTGCGGGCACCTGGCGTACGTGGAGGCAAACCCGCAGAGCCCTCTGGCCCGAACCCACCACTGCGAAGATCCCCCTTTTCTTCCACCCGTAAAGGGGTCACGCTTGAGGACTGGAAGAACATGGGGAGGACCCCAGGAGATGGCTTTTCTCCGAGCCGCGGCTAGCTCGTTTCGGGCCTATACATGGGCCACGCGTGCGCACTCAGGCTCCCCACGCAAGCCTCCCTCGGGTCACGGGACCCACCCTTGAGGTGTCTCCTGACCCACCCCTGAGGGGTCTCGCGACCCACCCCTGAGGGCTCACGTGACCAACCCCTGAGGGGTCACGTGACCCACCGCGAGGGGTCTCGTGACCCACCCCTGAGGGGGTCATGTGACCCACCCCTGAGGGGTCACGTGACCCACACCTGAGAGGTCACATGACCCACCCCTGAGGGGGTCACGTGACCGACCACTGAGGGGTCTCGTGACCCCCCCCCTGAGGGGTCAGGTTACCCACCCCTTGTGGGGTCCCGTGACCCACCGTTGAGGGGTCTCGTGACCCACCCTTGGGAGGTCACGTGCCCCACCCTTGAGGGGTCACATGACCCACCTTGAGAGGTCACAGCAGTTTTACAGGGTCCCTGCGCACCTGTTCGGGGAAACAGAAGCCCTCCCTGCCACTCAGAGGACCGCGCGATTTCCCACAGGCCACACTGCCTAGCAGCACCTTCAGCCCCGCACAGACAGTGTGCTAAGGACAGACTTGGGTACCGGGGGCATGGGCGGGAGATTTCCCATGGAACTCTCTAAGGGTCCGGTGCCCTGTGTGGCCCGGGGAGTGCCCATGCCGTTACTTTACCCCGCAGGACACTTGCATCCAGCAATAAGCAGCCCTCTGCCTCCACGGGGCTCAAACACCTGGGCCCGGTGTGCGGGCACCTGGCGTACGTGGAGGCAAACCCGCAGAGCCCTCTGGCCCGAACCCACCACTGCGAAGATCCCCCTTTTCTTCCACCCGTAAAGGGGTCACGCTTGAGGACTGGAAGAACATGGGGAGGACCCCAGGAGATGGCTTTTCTCCGAGCCGCGGCTGGCCCGTTTCGGGCCTATACGTGGGCCGCGCATGCGCACTCAGGCTCCCAAGCACACGCCTCCCTCGGCTCACCTGACCCACCCTTTAGAGGTCACAGCAGTTCCACAGGATCCCTGGGCACCTGTCCGTGGACACAGGAGCCCTCCCTGCCACCTAGAGGACCACGCGATTACCGCTGGGGAACACTGCCCGGAAGCACTCCCAGCCTCGCACAGACACTGTGCGCAGGATAGACTTGTGGACCAGGGGCCTGGGCGGGGAATTTTCCACGGAACTCTCTAAAGGCCAGGTGCCCTCTGTCGCCCTGGGAGTGCCCACGCCGTCCCTTAACCCTGCAGGACACTATCATCCAGCAATAAGCAGCCCTCTGCCTCCACGGGGCTCAAACACCTGGGCCCGTTGTGCGAGCACCTGGCGTACGTGCAGACAAACCCGCAGACCCCTCTGGCCCGAACCCACCACTGCGAAGATCCCCCTTTTCTTCCATCCTTAAAGGGGTCACGCTTGAGGAGTGGAGGAACATGGGGAGGCCCCAGGAGATGGCTTTTCTCCGAGCCGCGGCTGGCTCGTTTCGGGCCCATACCTGGGCCGCGCATGCGCACTCAGGCTCCCAAGCACACGCCTCCCTCGGCTCACCTGACCCACCCTTTAGAGGTCACAGCAGTTCCACAGGGTCCCTGGGCACCTGTCCGTGGACACAGGAGCCCTCCCTGCCACCCAGGGGACCGCGCGATTTCCCATGGGCCACACTTCCCAGCAGCTCTCCCAGCTCCTCAGAGACAGTGTGCGCAGGAAAGACTTGGGGACCGGGGGCCTGGGCGGGGGATTTTCCAGGGGGCTGTCCGATGGCCAGGCGTCCTCTCTCGCCCGGTGAGTGTCCAAGCCGTCCCTTGACCCCCGCAGGAGACCTGATTCCTGCCATAAGCGGCCCTCTAGCCACATGGGGCCGGGACACCTGGGCCCGGTGTGCCAGCAACTGGCCTACATGGAGGCAAACAAACAGACACCTCAGGCCCGACCCCACCACTGCGAAGATCCCCCTTTTCTTCCATCCGTAAAGGGGTCACGATTGAGGAGTGGAAGAACATGGGGAGGCCCCCAGGAGATGGCTTTTCTCCGAGCCGCGGCTGGCTCGTTTCGGTCCTATACGTGGGCCAAGCGTGCGCACTCAGGCTCCCCACGCAAGCCTCCCTCGGGTCACGGGACCCACCCTTGAGGTGTCTCCTGACCCACCCCTGAGGGGTCTCGCGACCCACCCCTGAGGGCTCACGTGACCAACCCCTGAGGGGTCACGTGACCCACCCTTGAGGGGCCACGTGACCCACCCCTGAGGGGTCTCGTGACCCACCCCTGAGGGGGTCATGTGACCCACCCCTGAGGGGTCACGTGACCCACCCCTGAGAGGTCACGTGACCCACCCCTGAGGGGGTCTCGTGACCCACCCCTGAGGGGGTCACGTGACCCACCCCTGAGGGGTCACGTGACCCACCCCTGAGGGGTCACGTGACCCACCCTTTGGGGGTCACGTGACCCACCCTTGTGGGGTCCCGTGACCCACCCTTGAGGGGTCTCGTGACCCACCCTTGGGAGGTCACTGCAGTTTTACAGGGTCCCTGCGCACCTGTTCGTGGAAACAGAAGCCCTCCCTGCCACTCAGAGGACCGCGCGATTTCCCACAGGCCACACTGCTTAGCAGCACCTTCAGCCCCGCACAGACAGTGTGCTAAGGACAGACTTGGGTGCCGGGGGCATGGGCGCGGGATTTCCCAGGGAACTCTCTAAGGGTCTGGTGCCCTGTGTGGCCCGGGGAGTGCCCATGCCGTTACTTTACCCCGCAGGACACTTGCATCCAGCAATAAGCAGCCCTCTGCCTCCACGGGGCTCAAACACCTGCGCCCGGTGTGCGGGCACCTGGCGTACGTGGAGGCAAACCCGCAGAGCCCTCTGGCCCGAACCCACCACTGCGAAGATCCCCCTTTTCTTCCATCCTTAAAGGGGTCACGCTTGAGGAATGGAGGAACATGGGGAGGCCCCAGGAGATGGCTTTTCTCCGAGCCGCGGCTGGCTCGTTTCGGGCCCATACCTGGGCCGCGCATGCGCACTCAGGCTCCCAAGCACACGCCTCCCTCGGCTCACCTGACCCACCCTTTAGAGGTCACAGCAGTTCCACAGGGTCCCTGGGCACCTGTCCGTGGACACAGGAGCCCTCCCTGCCACCCAGGGGACCGCGCGATTTCCCATGGGCCACACTTCCCAGCAGCTCTCCCAGCTCCTCAGAGACAGTGTGCGCAGGAAAGACTTGGGGACCGGGGGCCTGGGCGGGGGATTTTCCAGGGGGCTGTCCGATGGCCAGGCGTCCTCTCTCGCCCGGTGAGTGTCCAAGCCGTCCCTTGACCCCCGCAGGAGACCTGATTCCTGCCATAAGCGGCCCTCTAGCCACATGGGGCCGGGACACCTGGGCCCGGTGTGCCAGCAACTGGCCTACATGGAGGCAAACAAACAGACACCTCAGGCCCGACCCCACCACTGCGAAGATCCCCCTTTTCTTCCATCCGTAAAGGGGTCACGATTGAGGAGTGGAAGAACATGGGGAGGCCCCCAGGAGATGGCTTTTCTCCGAGCCGCGGCTGGCTCGTTTCGGGCCTATACGTGGGCCAAGTGTGCGCACTCAGGCTCCCCACGCAAGCCTCCCTCGGGTCACGGGACCCACCCTTGAGGTGTCTCCTGACCCACCCCTGAGGGGTCTTGCGACCCACCCCTGAGGGCTCACATTACCAACCACTGAGGGGTCACGTGACCCACCCTTGAGGGGCCACGTGACCCACCCCTGAGGGGTCTCGTGACCCACCCCTGAGGGGGTCATGTGACCCACCCCTGAGGGGTCACGTGACCCACCCCTGAGAGGTCACGTGACCCACCCCGGAGGGGGTCTCGTGACCCACCCCTGAGGGGGTCACGTGACCCACCCCTGAGGGGTCACGTGACCCACCCCTGAGGGGTCTCGTGACCCACCCTTTGGTGGTCACGTGACCCACCCTTGTGGGGTCCCGTGACCCACCCTTGAGGGGTCTCGTGACCCACCCTTGGGAGGTCACTGCAGTTTTACAGGGTCCCTGCGCACCTGTTCGTGGAAACAGAAGCCCTCCCTGCCACTCAGAGGACCGCGCGTTTTCCCACAGGCCACACTGCTTAGCAGCACCTTCAGCCCCGCACAGACAGTGTGCTAAGGACAGACTTGGGTGCCGGGGGCATGGGCGCGGGATTTCCCATGGAACTCTCTAAGGGTCCGGTGCCCTGTGTGGCCCGGGGAGTGCCCATGCCGTTACTTTACCCCGCAGGACACTTGCATCCAGCAATAAGCAGCCCTCTGCCTCCACGCGGCTCAAACACCTGCGCCCGGTGTGCGGGCACCTGGCGTACGTGGAGGCAAACCCGCAGAGCCCTCTGGCGCGAACCCACCACTGCGAAGATCCCCCTTTTCTTCCATCCGTAAAGGGGTCACGCTTGAGGAGTGGAGGAACATGGGGAGGCCCCAGGAGATGGCTTTTCTCCGAGCCGCGGCTGGCTCGTTTCGGGCCCATACCTGGGCCGCGCATGCGCACTCAGGCTCCCAAGCACACGCCTCCTTCGGCTCACCTGACCCACCCTTTAGAGGTCACAGCAGTTCCACAGGGTCCCTGGGCACCTGTCCGTGGACACAGGAGCCCTCCCTGCCACCCAGGGGACCGCGCGATTTCCCATGGGCCACACTTCCCAGCAGCTCTCCCAGCTCCTCAGAGACAGTGTGCGCAGGAAAGACTTGGGGACCGGGGGCCTGGGCGGGGGATTTTCCAGGGGGCTGTCTGATGGCCAGGCGTCCTCTCTCGCCCGGTGAGTGTCCAAGCCGTCCCTTGACCCCCGCAGGAGACCTGATTCCTGCCATAAGCGGCCCTCTAGCCACATGGGGCCGGGACACCTGGGCCCGGTGTGCCAGCAACTGGCCTATATGGAGGCAAACAAACAGACACCTCAGGCCCGACCCCACCACTGCGAAGATCCCCCTTTTCTTCCATCCGTAAAGGGGTCACGATTGAGGAGTGGAAGAACATGGGGAGGCCCCCAGGAGATGGCTTTTCTCCGAGCCGCGGCTGGCTCGTTTCGGGCCTATACGTGGGCCAAGCGTGCGCACTCAGGCTCCCCACGCAAGCCTCCCTCGGGTCACGGGACCCACCCTTGAGGTGTCTCCTGACCCACCCCTGAGGGGTCTCGCGACCCACCCCTGAGGGCTCACGTGACCAACCCCTGAGGGGTCACGTGACCCACCCTTGAGGGGCCACGTGACCCACCCCTGAGGGGTCTCGTGACCCACCCCTGAGGGGGTCATGTGACCCACCCCTGAGGGGTCACGTGACCCACCCCTGAGAGGTCACGTGACCCACCCCTGAGGGGGTCACGTTACCCACCCCTGAGGGGGTCACGTGACCCACCCCTGAGGGGGTCACGTGACCCACCCCTGAGGGGGTCTCGTGACCCACCCCTGAGGGGGTCACGTGACCCACCCCTGAGGGGTCACGTGACCCACCCCTGAGGGGTCTCGTGACCCACCCTTTGGGGGTCACGTGACCCACCCTTGTGGGGTCCCGTGACCCACCCTTGAGGGGTCTCGTGACCCACCCTTGGGAGGTCACTGCAGTTTTAAAGGGTCCCTGGCACCTGTTCGTGGAAACAGAAGCCCTCCCTGCCACTCAGAGGACCGCGCGATTTCCCACAGGCCACACTGCTTAGCAGCACCTTCAGCCCCGCACAGACAGTGTGCTAAGGACAGACGGGTGCCGGGGGCATGGGCGCGGGATTTCCCATGGAACTCTCTAAGGGTCCGGTGCCCTGTGTGGCCCGGGGAGTGCCCATGCCGTTACTTTACCCCGCAGGACACTTGCATCCAGCAATAAGCAGCCCTCTGCCTCCACGGGGCTCAAACACCTGCGCCCGGTGTGCGGGCACCTGGCGTACGTGGAGGCAAACCCGCAGAGCCCTCTGGCCCGAACCCACCACTGCGAAGATCCCCCTTTTCTTCCATCCGTAAAGGGGTCACGCTTGAGGAGTGGAGGAACATGGGGAGGCCCCAGGAGATGGCTTTTCTCCGAGCCGCGGCTGGCTCGTTTCGGGCCCATACCTGGGACGCGCATGCGCACTCAGGCTCCCAAGCACACGCCTCCCTCGGCTCACCTGACCCACCCTTTAGAGGTCACAGCAGTTCCACAGGGTCCCTGGGCACCTGTCCGTGGACACAGGAGCCCTCCCTGCCACCCAGGGGACCGCGCGATTTCCCATGGGCCACACTTCCCAGCAGCTCTCCCAGCTCCTCAGAGACAGTGTGCGCAGGAAAGACTTGGGGACCGGGGGCCTGGGCGGGGGATTTTCCAGGGGGCTGTCCGATGGCCAGGCGTCCTCTCTCGCCCGGTGAGTGTCCAAGCCGTCCCTTGACCCCCGCAGGAGACCTGATTCCTGCCATAAGCGGCCCTCTAGCCACATGGGGCCGGGACATCTGGGCCCGGTGTGCCAGCAACTGGCCTACATGGAGGCAAACATACAGACACCTCAGGCCCGACCCCACCACTGCGAAGATCCCCCTTTTCTTCCATCCGTAAAGGGGTCACGCTTGAGGAGTGGAAGAACATGGGGAGGCCCCCAGGAGATGGCTTTTCTCCGAGCCGCGGCTAGCTCGTTTCGGGCCTATACATGGGCCACGCGTGCGCACTCAGGCTCCCCACGCAAGCCTCCCTCGGGTCATGGGACCCACCCTTGAGGTGTCTCCTGACCCACCCCTGAGGGGTCTCGCGACCCACCCCTGAGGGCTCACGTGACCAACCCCTGAGGGGTCACGTGACCCACCCTTGAGGGGTCTCGTGACCCACCCCTGAGGGGGTCATGTGACCCACCCCTGAGGGGTCACGTGACCCACACCTGAGAGGTCACATGACCCACCCCTGAGGGGGTCACGTGACCCACCCCTGAGGGGTCAGGTGACCCACCCCTGAGGGGGTCACGTGACCGACCACTGAGGGGTCTCGTGACCCCCCCCCTGAGGGGTCAGGTTACCCACCCCTTGTGGGGTCCCGTGACCCACCGTTGAGGGGTCTCGTGACCCACCCTTGGGAGGTCACGTGCCCCACCCTTGAGGGGTCACATGACCCACCTTGAGAGGTCACAGCAGTTTTACAGGGTCCCTGCGCACCTGTTCGGGGAAACAGAAGCCCTCCCTGCCACTCAGAGGACCGCGCGATTTCCCACAGGCCACACTGCCTAGCAGCACCTTCAGCCCCGCACAGACAGTGTGCTAAGGACAGACTTGGGTACCGGGGGCATGGGCGGGAGATTTCCCATGGAACTCTCTAAGGGTCCGGTGCCCTGTGTGGCCCGGGGAGTGCCCATGCCGTTACTTTACCCCGCAGGACACTTGCATCCAGCAATAAGCAGCCCTCTGCCTCCACGGGGCTCAAACACCTGGGCCCGGTGTGCGGGCACCTGGCGTACGTGGAGGCAAACCCGCAGAGCCCTCTGGCCCGAACCCACCACTGCGAAGATCCCCCTTTTCTTCCACCCGTAAAGGGGTCACGCTTGAGGACTGGAAGAACATGGGGAGGACCCCAGGAGATGGCTTTTCTCCGAGCCGCGGCTGGCCCGTTTCGGGCCTATACGTGGGCCGCACATGCGCACTCAGGCTCCCAAGCACACGCCTCCCTCGGCTCACCTGACCCACCCTTTAGAGGTCACAGCAGTTCCACAGGATCCCTGGGCACCTGTCCGTGGACACAGGAGCCCTCCCTGCCACCTAGAGGACCACGCGATTTCCGCTGGGGAACACTGCCCGGAAGCACTCCCAGCCTCGCACAGACACTGTGCGCAGGATAGACTTGTGGACCAGGGGCCTGGGCGGGGAATTTTCCAGGGAACTCTCTAAAGGCCAGGTGCCCTCTGTCGCCCTGGGAGTGCCCACGCCGTCCCTTAACCCTGCAGGACACTATCATCCAGCAATAAGCAGCCCTCTGCCTCCACGGGGCTCAAACACCTGGGCCCGTTGTGCGAGCACCTGGCGTACGTGCAGACAAACCCGCAGACCCCTCTGGCCCGAACCCACCACTGCGAAGATCCCCCTTTTCTTCCATCCTTAAAGGGGTCACGCTTGAGGAGTGGAGGAACATGGGGAGGCCCCAGGAGATGGCTTTTCTCCGAGCCGCGGCTGGCTCGTTTCGGGCCCATACCTGGGCCGCGCATGCGCACTCAGGCTCCCAAGCACACGCCTCCCTCGGCTCACCTGACCCACCCTTTAGAGGTCACAGCAGTTCCACAGGGTCCCTGGGCACCTGTCCGTGGACACAGGAGCCCTCCCTGCCACCCAGGGGACCGCGCGATTTCCCATGGGCCACACTTCCCAGCAGCTCTCCCAGCTCCTCAGAGACAGTGTGCGCAGGAAAGACTTGGGGACCGGGGGCCTGGGCGGGGGATTTTCCAGGGGGCTGTCCGATGGCCAGGCGTCCTCTCTCGCCCGGTGAGTGTCCAAGCCGTCCCTTGACCCCCGCAGGAGACCTGATTCCTGCCATAAGCGGCCCTCTAGCCACATGGGGCCGGGACACCTGGGCCCGGTGTGCCAGCAACTGGCCTACATGGAGGCAAACATACAGACACCTCAGGCCCGACCCCACCACTGCGAAGATCCCCCTTTTCTTCCATCCGTAAAGGGGTCACGCTTGAGGAGTGGAAGAACATGGGGAGGCCCCCAGGAGATGGCTTTTCTCCGAGCCGCGGCTAGCTCGTTTCGGGCCTATACATGGGCCACGCGTGCGCACTCAGGCTCCCCACGCAAGCCTCCCTCGGGTCACGGGACCCACCCTTGAGGTGTCTCCTGACCCACCCCTGAGGGGTCTCGCGACCCACCCCTGAGGGCTCACGTGACCAACCCCTGAGGGGTCACGTGACCCACCGCGAGGGGTCTCGTGACCCACCCCTGAGGGGGTCATGTGACCCACCCCTGAGGGGTCACGTGACCCACACCTGAGAGGTCACATGACCCACCCCTGAGGGGGTCACGTGACCGACCACTGAGGGGTCTCGTGACCCCCCCCCTGAGGGGTCAGGTTACCCACCCCTTGTGGGGTCCCGTGACCCACCGTTGAGGGGTCTCGTGACCCACCCTTGGGAGGTCACGTGCCCCACCCTTGAGGGGTCACATGACCCACCTTGAGAGGTCACAGCAGTTTTACAGGGTCCCTGCGCACCTGTTCGGGGAAACAGAAGCCCTCCCTGCCACTCAGAGGACCGCGCGATTTCCCACAGGCCACACTGCCTAGCAGCACCTTCAGTCCCGCACAGACAGTGTGCTAAGGACAGACTTGGGTACCGGGGGCATGGGCGGGAGATTTCCCATGGAACTCTCTAAGGGTCCGGTGCCCTGTGTGGCCCGGGGAGTGCCCATGCCGTTACTTTACCCCGCAGGACACTTGCATCCAGCAATAAGCAGCCCTCTGCCTCCACGGGGCTCAAACACCTGGGCCCGGTGTGCGGGCACCTGGCGTACGTGGAGGCAAACCCGCAGAGCCCTCTGGCCCGAACCCACCACTGCGAATATCCCCCTTTTCTTCCACCCGTAAAGGGGTCACGCTTGAGGACTGGAAGAACATGGGGAGGACCCCAGGAGATGGCTTTTCTCCGAGCCGCGGCTGGCCCGTTTCGGGCCTATACGTGGGCCGCACATGCGCACTCAGGCTCCCAAGCACACGCCTCCCTCGGCTCACCTGACCCACCCTTTAGAGGTCACAGCAGTTCCACAGGATCCCTGGGCACCTGTCCGTGGACACAGGAGCCCTCCCTGCCACCTAGAGGACCACGCGATTTCCGCTGGGGAACACTGCCCGGAAGCACTCCCAGCCTCGCACAGACACTGTGCGCAGGATAGACTTGTGGACCAGGGGCCTGGGCGGGGAATTTTCCAGGGAACTCTCTAAAGGCCAGGTGCCCTCTGTCGCCCTGGGAGTGCCCACGCCGTCCCTTAACCCTGCAGGACACTATCATCCAGCAATAAGCAGCCCTCTGCCTCCACGGGGCTCAAACACCTGGGCCCGTTGTGCGAGCACCTGGCGTACGTGCAGACAAACCCGCAGACCCCTCTGGCCCGAACCCACCACTGCGAAGATCCCCCTTTTCTTCCATCCTTAAAGGGGTCACGCTTGAGGAGTGGAGGAACATGGGGAGGCCCCAGGAGATGGCTTTTCTCCGAGCCGCGGCTGGCTCGTTTCGGGCCCATACCTGGGCCGCGCATGCGCACTCAGGCTCCCAAGCACATGCCTCCCTCGGCTCACCTGACCCACCCTTTAGAGGTCACAGCAGTTCCACAGGGTCCCTGGGCACCTGTCCGTGGACACAGGAGCCCTCCCTGCCACCCAGGGGACCGCGCGATTTCCCATGGGCCACACTTCCCAGCAGCTCTCCCAGCTCCTCAGAGACAGTGTGCGCAGGAAAGACTTGGGGACCGGGGGCCTGGGCGGGGGATTTTCCAGGGGGCTGTCCGATGGCCAGGCGTCCTCTCTCGCCCGGTGAGTGTCCAAGCCGTCCCTTGACCCCCGCAGGAGACCTGATTCCTGCCATAAGCGGCCCTCTAGCCACATGGGGCCGGGACACCTGGGCCCGGTGTGCCAGCAACTGGCCTACATGGAGGCAAACACACAGACACCTCAGGCCCGACCCCACCACTGCGAAGATCCCCCTTTTCTTCCATCCGTAAAGGGGTCACGCTTGAGGAGTGGAAGAACATGGGGAGGCCCCCAGGAGATGGCTTTTCTCCGAGCCGCGGCTAGCTCGTTTCGGGCCTATACATGGGCCACGCGTGCGCACTCAGGCTCCCCACGCAAGCCTCCCTCGGGTCACGGGACCCACCCTTGAGGTGTCTCCTGACCCACCCCTGAGGGGTCTCGCGACCCACCCCTGAGGGCTCACGTGACCAACCCCTGAGGGGTCACGTGACCCACCGCGAGGGGTCTCGTGACCCACCCCTGAGGGGGTCATGTGACCCACCCCTGAGGGGTCACGTGACCCACCCCTGAGAGGTCACGTGACCCACCCCTGAGGGGGTCAGGTGACCCACCCCTGAGGGGTCAGGTGACCCACCCCTGAGGGGGTCACGTGACCGACCACTGAGGGGTCTCGTGACCCCCCCCTGAGGGATCACGTGACCCACCCTTTGGGGGTCACGTGACCCACCCTTGTGGGGTCCCGTGACCCACCGTTGAGGGGTCTCGTGACCCACCCTTGGGAGGTCACGTGCCCCACCCTTGAGGGGTCACATGACCCACCTTGAGAGGTCACAGCAGTTTTACAGGGTCCCTGCGCACCTGTTCGGGGAAACAGAAGCCCTCCCTGCCACTCAGAGGACCGCGCGATTTCCCACAGGCCACACTGCCTAGCAGCACCTTCAGCCCCGCACAGACAGTGTGCTAAGGACAGACTTGGGTACCGGGGGCATGGGCTGGAGATTTCCCATGGAACTCTCTAAGGGTCCGGTGCCCTGTGTGGCCCGGGGAGTGCCCATGCCGTTACTTTACCCCGCAGGACACTTGCATCCAGCAATAAGCAGCCCTCTGCCTCCACGGGGCTCAAACACCTGGGCCCGGTGTGCGGGCACCTGGCGTACGTGGAGGCAAACCCACAGAGCCCTCTGGCCCGAACCCACCACTGCGAAGATCCCCCTTTTCTTCCACCCGTAAAGGGGTCACG
This sequence comes from Desmodus rotundus, assembly GCF_022682495.2. Lineage (NCBI taxonomy): Eukaryota > Metazoa > Chordata > Mammalia > Chiroptera > Phyllostomidae > Desmodus > Desmodus rotundus. Next base: position 236,998 of record NW_026527160.1, on the reverse strand, counting down.
CTTGAGGACTGGAAGAACATGGGGAGGACCCCAGGAGATGGCTTTTCTCCGAGCCGCGGCTGGCCCGTTTCGGGCCTATACGTGGGCCGCGCATGCGCACTCAGGCTCCCAAGCACACGCCTCCCTCGGCTCACCTGACCCACCCTTTAGAGGTCACAGCAGTTCCACAGGATCCCTGGGCACCTGTCCGTGGACACAGGAGCCCTCCCTGCCACCTAGAGGACCACGCGATTTCCGCTGGGGAACACTGCCCGGAAGCACTCCCAGCCTCGCACAGACACTGTGCGCAGGATAGACTTGTGGACCAGGGGCCTGGGCGGGGAATTTTCCAGGGAACTCTCTAAAGGCCAGGTGCCCTCTGTCGCCCTGGGAGTGCCCACGCCGTCCCTTAACCCTGCAGGACACTATCATCCAGCAATAAGCAGCCCTCTGCCTCCACGGGGCTCAAACACCTGGGCCCGTTGTGCGAGCACCTGGCGTACGTGCAGACAAACCCGCAGACCCCTGTGGCCCGAACCCACCACTGCGAAGATCCCCCTTTTCTTCCATCCTTAAAGGGGTCACGCTTGAGGAATGGAGGAACATGGGGAGGCCCCAGGAGATGGCTTTTCTCCGAGCCGCGGCTGGCTCGTTTCGGGCCCATACCTGGGCCGCGCATGCGCACTCAGGCTCCCAAGCACACGCCTCCCTCGGCTCACCTGACCCACCCTTTAGAGGTCACAGCAGTTCCACAGGGTCCCTGGGCACCTGTCCGTGGACACAGGAGCCCTCCCTGCCACCCAGGGGACCGCGCGATTTCCCATGGGCCACACTTCCCAGCAGCTCTCCCAGCTCCTCAGAGACAGTGTGCGCAGGAAAGACTTGGGGACCGGGGGCCTGGGCGGGGGATTTTCCAGGGGGCTGTCCGATGGCCAGGCGTCCTCTCTCGCCCGGTGAGTGTCCAAGCCGTCCCTTGACCCCCGCAGGAGACCTGATTCCTGCCATAAGCGGCCCTCTAGCCACATGGGGCCGGGACACCTGGGCCCGGTGTGCCAGCAACTGGCCTACATGGAGGCAAACAAACAGACACCTCAGGCCCGACCCCACCACTGCGAAGATCCCCCTTTTCTTCCATCCGTAAAGGGGTCACGCTTGAGGAGTGGAGGAACATGGGGAGGCCCCAGGAGATGGCTTTTCTCAGAGCCGCGGCTGGCTCGTTTCAGGCCTATACGTGGGCCGCGCGTGCGCACTCAGGCTCCCCACACAAGCCTCCCTCGGGTCACGGGACCCACCCTTGAGGTGTCTCCTGACCTACCCTTGAGGGGTCACGTGAACCACCCCTGAGGGGTCTCGTGACCCACCCCTGAGGGGTCACGTGACCCACCCCTGAGGGGTCTGGTGACCCACCCCTGAGGGGTCACGTGACCCACCCCTGAGGGGGTCACGTGACCCACCCCTGAGGGGTCACGTGACCAACCCCTGAGGGGTCGCGTGACCCGCCCCTGAGGGGTCACGTGACCCACCCCTGAGGGGTAGGTGACCCACCCTTTTGGGGTCACGTGACCCACCCTTGAGGGGTCTCGTGTACCACCCTTGGGAGGTCACAGCAGTTTTACAGGGTCCCTGCGCACCTGTTCGTGGAAACAGAAGCCCTCCCTTCCACTCAGAGGACCGCGCGATTTCCCACAGGCCACACTGCTTAGCAGCACCTTCAGCCCCGCACAGACAGTGTGCTAAGGACAGACTTGGGTACCGGGGGCATGGGCGGGAGATTTCCCATGGAACTCTCTAAGGGTCCGGTGCCCTGTGTGGCCCGGGGAGTGCCCATGCCGTTACTTTACCCCGCAGGACACTTGCATCCAGCAATAAGCAGCCCTCTGCCTCCACGGGGCTCAAACACCTGGGCCCGGTGTGCGGGCACCTGGCGTACGTGGAGGCAAACCCGCAGAGCCCTCTGGCCCGAACCCACCACTGCGAAGATCCCCCTTTTCTTCCACCCGTAAAGGGGTCACGCTTGAGGACTGGAAGAACATGGGGAGGACCCCAGGAGATGGCTTTTCTCCGAGCCGCGGCTGGCCCGTTTCGGGCCTATACGTGGGCCAAGCGTGCGCACTCAGGCTCCCCACGCAAGCCTCCCTCGGGTCACGGGACCCACCCTTGAGGTGTCTCCTGACCCACCCCTGAGGGGTCTCGCGACCCACCCCTGAGGGCTCACGTGACCAACCCCTGAGGGGTCACGTGACCCACCCTTGAGGGGCCACGTGACCCACCCCTGAGGGGTCTCGTGACCCACCCCTGAGGGGGTCATGTGACCCACCCCTGAGGGGTCACGTGACCCACCCCTGAGAGGTCACGTGACCCACCCCTGAGGGGTCACGTGACCCACCCTTTGGGGGTCACGTGACCCACCCTTGTGGGGTCCCGTGACCCACCCTTGAGGGGTCTCGTGACCCACCCTTGGGAGGTCACTGCAGTTTTACAGGGTCCCTGCGCACCTGTTCGTGGAAACAGAAGCCCTCCCTGCCACTCAGAGGACCGCGCGATTTCCCACAGGCCACACTGCTTAGCAGCACCTTCAGCCCCGCACAGACAGGGTGCTACGGACAGACTTGGGTGCCGGGGGCATGGGCGCGGGATTTCCCATGGAACTCTCTAAGGGTCCGGTGCCCTGTGTGGCCCGGGTAGTGCCCATGCCGTTACTTTACCCCGCAGGACACTTGCATCCAGCAATAAGCAGCCCTCTGCCTCCACGGGACTCAAACACCTGCGCCCGGTGTGCGGGCACCTGGCGTACGTGGAGGCAAACCCGCAGAGCCCTCTGGCCCGAACCCACCACTGCGAAGATCCCCCTTTTCTTCCATCCGTAAAGGGGTCACGCTTGAGGAGTGGAGGAACATGGGAAGGCCCCAGGAGATGGCTTTTCTCCGAGCCGCGGCTGGCTCGTTTCGGGCCTATACATGGGCCACGCGTGCGCACTCAGGCTCCCCACGCAAGCCTCCCTCGGGTCACAGGACCCACCCTTGAGGTGTCTCCTGACCCACCCCTGAGGGGTCTCGGGACCCACCCCTGAGGGCTCACGTGACCAACCCCTGAGGGGTCACGTGACCCACCCTTGAGGGGTCTCGTGACCCACCCCTGAGGGGGTCATGTGACCCACCCCTGAGGGGTCACGTGACCCACCCCTGAGAGATCACGTGACCCACCACTGAGGGGGTCACGTGACCCACCCTTGTGGGGTCCCGTGACCCACCGTTGAGGGGTCTCGTGACCCACCCTTGGGAGGTCACGTGCCCCACCCTTGACGGGTCACATGACCCACCTTGAGAGGTCACAGCAGTTTTACAGGGTCCCTGCACACCTGTTCGGGGAAACAGAAGCCCTCCCTGCCACTCAGAGGACCGCGCGATTTCCCACAGGCCACACTGCCTAGCAGCACCTTCAGCCCCGCACAGACAGTGTGCTAAGGACAGACTTGGGTACCGGGGGCATGGGCGGGAGATTTCCCATGGAACTCTCTAAGGGTCCGGTGCCCTGTGTGGCACGGGGAGTGCCCATGCCGTTACTTTACCCCGCAGGACACTTGCATCCAGCAATAAGCAGCCCTCTGCCTACACGGGGCTCAAACACCTGGGCCCGGTGTGCGGGCACCTGGCGTACGTGGAGGCAAACACGCAGAGCCCTCTGGCCCGAACCCACCACTGCGAAGATCCCCCTTTTCTTCCACCCGTAAAGGGGTCACGCTTGAGGAGTGGAAGAACATGGGGAGGCCCCCAGGAGATGGCTTTTCTCCGAGCCGCGGCTGGCTCGTTTCGGGCCTATACGTGGGCCACGCGTGCGCACTCAGGCTCCCCACGCCACCCTCCCTCGGGTCACGGGACCCACCCTAGAGGTGTCTCCTGACCCACCCCTGAGGGGTCTCGCGACCCACCCCTGAGGGCTCACGTGACCAACCCTTGAGGGGTCACGTGTCCCACCCTTGAGGGGTCACGTGACCCACCCCTGAGGGGTCTCGTGACCCACCCCTGAGGGGGTCATGTGACCCACCCCTGAGGGGTCACGTGACCCACCCCTGAGGGGGTCACGTGACCCACCCCTGAGGGAGTCACGTGACCCACCCCTGAGGGGTCACGTGACCCACCCCTGAGGGGTCACGTGACCCACCCCTGAGGGGTCAGGTGACCCACCCCTGAGGGGTCTCGTGACCCACCCTTTGTTGGTCACGTGACCCACCCTTGTGGGGTCCCGTGACCCACCCTTGAGGGGTCTCGTAACCCACCCTTGGGAGGTCACGTGCCCCACACTTGAGGGGTCTCGTGACCCACCCTTTTGGGGTCACGTGACCCACCCTTGAGGGGTCTCGTGTACCACCCTTGGGAGGTCACAGCAGTTTTACAGGGTCCCTGCGCACCTGTTCGTGGAAACAGAAGCCCTCCCTTCCACTCAGAGGACCGCGCGATTTCCCACAGGCCACACTGCTTAGCAGCACCTTCAGCCCCGCACAGACAGTGTGCTAAGGACAGACTTGGGTGCCGGGGGCATGGGCGGGGGATTTCCCATGGAACTCTCTAAGGGTCCGGTGCCCTGTGTGGCCCGGGGAGTGCCCATGCCGTTACTTTACCCCGCAGGACACTTGCATCCAGCAATAAGCAGCCCTCTGCCTCCACGGGGCTCAAACACCTGCGCCTGGTGTGCGGGCACCTGGCGTACGTGGAGGCAAACCCGCAGAGCCCTCTGGCCCGAACCCACCACTGCGAAGATCCCCCTTTTCTTCCATCCTTAAAGGGGTCACGCTTGAGTAGTGGAGTTACATGGGGAGGCCCCAGGAGATGGCTTTTCTCAGAGCCGCGGCTGGCTCGTTTCGGGCCCATACCTGGGCCGCGCATGCGCACTCAGGCTCCCAAGCACACGCCTCCCTCGGCTCACCTGACCCACCCTTTAGAGGTCACAGCAGTTCCACAGGGTCCCTGGGCACCTGTCCGTGGACACAGGAGCCCTCCCTGCCACCCAGGGGACCGCGCGATTTCCCATGGGCCACACTTCCCAGCAGCTCTCCCAGCTCCTCAGAGACAGTGTGCGCAGGAAAGACTTGGGGACCGGGGGCCTGGGCGGGGGATTTTCCAGGGGGCTGTCTGATGGCCAGGCGTCCTCTCTCGCCCGGTGAGTGTCCAAGCCGTCCCTTGACCCCCGCAGGAGACCTGATTCCTGCCATAAGCGGCCCTCTAGCCACATGGGGCCGGGACACCTGGGCCCGGTGTGCCAGCAACTGGCCTACATGGAGGCAAACAAACAGACACCTCAGGCCCGACCCCACCACTGCGAAGATCCCCCTTTTCTTCCATCCGTAAAGGGGTCACGCTTGAGGAGTGGAAGAACATGGGGAGGCCCCCAGGAGATGGCTTTTCTCCGAGCCGCGGCTGGCTCGTTTCGGGCCTATACGTGGGCCACGCGTGCGCACTCAGGCTCCCCACGCAAGCCTCCCTCGGGTCACGGGACCCACCCTTGAGGTGTCTCCTGACCCACCCCTGAGGGGTCTCTCGACCCACCCCTGAGGGCTCACGTGACCAACCCCTGAGGGGTCACGTGACCCACCCTTGAGGGGTCACGTGACCCACCCCTGAGGGGGTCACGTGACCCACCCCTGAGGTGTCACGTGGCCCACCCCTGAGGGGGTCACGTGACCCACCCCTGAGGGGTCTCGTGGCCCACCCCTGAGGGGGTCACGTGACCCACCCCTGAGGGGTCAGGTGACCCACACCTGAGGGGTCACGTGACCCACCCCTGAGGGGTCAGGTGACCCACCCTTGAGGGGTCTCGTGACCCACCCTTGGGAGGTCACGTGCCCCACCCTTGAGGGGTCACATGACCCACCTTGAGAGGTCACAGCAGTTTTACAGGGTCCCTGCGCACCTGTTGGTGGAAACAGAAGCCCTCCCTTCCACTCAGAGGACCGCGCGATTTCCCACAGGCCACACTGCTTAGCAGCACCTTCAGCCCCGCACAGACAGTGTGCTAAGGACCGACTTGGGTGCCGGGGGCATGGGCGGGGGATTTCCCATGGAACTCTCTAAGGGTCCGGTGCCCTGTGTGGCCCGGGGAGTGCCCATGCCATTACTTTACCCCGCAGGACACTTGCATCCAGCAATAAGCAGCCCTCTGCCTCCACGGGGCTCAAACACCTGCGCCCGGTGTGCGGGCACCTGGCGTACGTGGAGGCAAACCCGCAGAGCCCTCTGGCCCGAACCCACCACTGCGAAGATCCCCCTTTTCTTCCATCCTTAAAGGGGTCACGCTTGAGTAGTGGAGTTACATGGGGAGGCCCCAGGAGATGGCTTTTCTCCGAGCCGCGGCTGGCTCGTTTCGGGCCCATACCTGGGCCGCGCATGCGCACTCAGGCTCCCAAGCACACGCCTCCCTCGGCTCACCTGACCCACCCTTTAGAGGTCACAGCAGTTCCACAGGGTCCCTGGGCACCTGTCCGTGGACACAGGAGCCCTCCCTGCCACCCAGGGGACCGCGCGATTTCCCATGGGCCACACTTCCCAGCAGCTCTCCCAGCTCCTCAGAGACAGTGTGCGCAGGAAAGACTTGGGGACCGGGGGCCTGGGCGGGGGATTTTCCAGGGGGCTGTCTGATGGCCAGGCGTCCTCTCTCGCCCAGTGAGTGTCCAAGCCGTCCCTTGACCCCCGCAGGAGACCTGATTCCTGCCATAAGCGGCCCTCTAGCCACATGGGGCCGGGACACCTGGGCCCGGTGTGCCAGCAACTGGCCTACATGGAGGCAAACAAACAGACACCTCAGGCCCGACCCCACCACTGCGAAGATCCCCCTTTTCTTCCATCCGTAAAGGGGTCACGCTTGAGGAGTGGAAGAACATGGGGAGGCCCCCAGGAGATGGCTTTTCTCCGAGCCGCGGCTGGCTCGTTTCGGGCCTATACGTGGGCCACGCGTGCGCACTCAGGCTCCCCACGCAAGCCTCCCTCGGGTCACGGGACCCACCCTTGAGGTGTCTCCTGACCCACCCCTGAGGGGTCTCTCGACCCACCCCTGAGGGCTCACGTGACCAACCCCTGAGGGGTCACGTGACCAACACCTGAGGGGTCACGTGACCCACCCCTGAGGGGTCACGTGACCCACCCCTGAGGGGGTCACGTGACCCACCCCTGAGGGGTCTCGTGGCCCACCCCTGAGGGGGTCACGTGACCCACCCCTGAGGGGTCAGGTGACCCACACCTGAGGGGTCACGTGACCCACCCCTGAGGGGTCAGGTGGCCCACCCTTGAGGGGTCTCGTGACCCACCCTTGGGAGGTCACGTGCCCCACCCTTGAGGGGTCACATGACCCACCTTGAGAGGTCACAGCAGTTTTACAGGGTCCCTGCGCACCTGTTCGTGGAAACAGAAGCCCTCCCTGCCACTCAGAGGACCGCGCGATTTCCCACAGGCCACACTGCTTAGCAGCACCTTCAGCCCCGCACAGACAGTGTGCTAAGGACAGACTTGGGTGCCGGGGGCATGGGCGGGGGATTTCCCATGGAACTCTCTAAGGGTCCGGTGCCCTGTGTGGCCCGGGGAGTGCCCATGCCGTTACTTTACCCCGCAGGACACTTGCATCCAGCAATAAGCAGCCCTCTGCCTCCACGGGGCTCAAACACCTGCGCCCGGTGTGCGGGCACCTGGCGTACGTGGAGGCAAACCCGCAGACCCCTCTGGCCCGAACCCACCACTGCGAAGATCCCCCTTTTCTTCCATCCTTAAAGGGGTCACGCTTGAGGAGTGGAGGAACATGGGGAGGCCCCAGGAGAAGGCTTTTCTCCGAGCCGCGGCTGGCTCGTTTCGGGCCCATACCTGGGCCGCGCATGCGCACTCAGGCTCCCAAGCACACGCCTCCCTCGGCTCACCTGACCCACCCTTTAGAGGTCACAGCAGTTCCACAGGGTCCCTGGGCACCTGTCCGTGGACACAGGAGCCCTCCCTGCCACCCAGGGGACCGCGCGATTTCCCATGGGCCACACTTCCCAGCAGCTCTCCCAGCTCCTCAGAGACAGTGTGCGCAGGAAAGACTTGGGGACCGGGGGCCTGGGCGGGGGATTTTCCAGGGGGCTGTCCGATGGCCAGGCGTCCTCTCTCGCCCGGTGAGTGTCCAAGCCGTCCCTTGACCCCCGCAGGAGACCTGATTCCTGCCATAAGCGGCCCTCTAGCCACATGGGGCCGGGACACCTGGGCCCGGTGTGCCAGCAACTGGCCTACATGGAGGCAAACATACAGATACCTCAGGCCCGACCCCACCACTGCGAAGATCCCCCTTTTCTTCCATCCGTAAAGAGGTCACGCTTGAGGAGTGGAAGAACATGGGGAGGCCCCCAGGAGATGGCTTTTCTCCGAGCCGCGCCTGGCTCGTTTCGGGCCTATACATGGGCCACGCGTGCGCACTCAGGCTCCCCACGCAAGCCTCCCTCGGGTCACAGGACCCACCCTTGAGGTGTCTCCTGACCCACCCCTGAGGGGTCTCGCGACCCACCCCTGAGGGCTCACGTGACCAACCCCTGAGGGGTCACGTGACCCACCCTTGAGGGGTCTCGTGACCCACCCCTGAGGGGGTCATGTGACCCACCCCTGAGGGGTCACGTGACCCACCCCTGAGAGATCACGTGACCCACCCCTGAGGGGGTCACGTGACCCACCCCTGAGGGGTCAGGTGACCCATCCCTGAGGGGGTCACGTGACCCACCCCTGAGGGGTCTCGTGACCCACCCCTGAGGGGTCACGTGACCCACCCTTTGGGGGTCACGTGACCCACCCTTGTGGGGTCCCGTGACCCACCCTTGAGGGGTCACATGACCCACCTTGAGAGGTCACAGCAGTTTTACAGGGTCCCTGCGCACCTGTTCGGGGAAACAGAAGCCCTCCCTGCCACTCAGAGGACCGCGCGTTTTCCCACAGGCCACACTGCCTAGCAGCACCTTCAGCCCCGCACAGACAGTGTGCTAAGGACAGACTTGGGTACCGGGGGCATGGGCGGGAGATTTCCCATGGAACTCTCTAAGGGTCCGGTGCCCTGTGTGGCACGGGGAGTGCCCATGCCGTTACTTTACCCCGCAGGACACTTGCATCCAGCAATAAGCAGCCCTCTGCCTCCACGGGGCTCAAACACCTGGGCCCGGTGTGCGGGCACCTGGCGTACGTGGAGGCAAACACGCAGAGCCCTCTGGCCCGAACCCACCACTGCGAAGATCCCCCTTTTCTTCCACCCGTAAAGGGGTCACGCTTGAGGAGTGGAAGAACATGGGGAGGCCCCCAGGAGATGGCTTTTCTCCGAGCCGCGGCTGGCTCGTTTCGGGCCTATACGTGGGCCACGCGTGCGCACTCAGGCTCCCCACGCCAGCCTCCCTCGGGTCACGGGACCCACCCTAGAGGTGTCTCCTGACCCACCCCTGAGGGGTCTCGCGACCCACCCCTGAGGGCTCACGTGACCAACCCTTGAGGTGTCACGTGACCCACCCTTGAGGGGTCACGTGACCCACCCCTGAGGGGTCTCGTGACCCACCCCTGAGGGGTCACGTGACCCACCCCTGAGGGGTCAGGTGACCCACCCCTGAGGGGTCTCGTGACCCACCCTTTGTTCGTCACGTGACCCACCCTTGTGGGGTCCCGTGACCCACCCTTGAGGGGTCTCGTGACCCACCCTTGGGAGGTCACGTGCCCCACCCTTGAGGGGTCTCGTGACCCACCCTTTTGGGGTCACGTGACCCACCCTTGAGGGGTCTCGTGTACCACCCTTGGGAGGTCACAGCAGTTTTACAGGGTCCCTGCGCACCTGTTCGTGGAAACAGAAGCCCTCCCTGCCACTCAGAGGACCGCGCGATTTCCCACAGGCCACACTGCTTAGCAGCACCTTCAGCCCCGCACAGACAGTGTGCTAAGGACAGACTTGGGTGCCGGGGGCATGGGCGGGGGATTTCCCATGGAACTCTCTAAGGGTCCGGTGCCCTGTGTGGCCCGGGGAGTGCCCATGCCGTTACTTTACCCCGCAGGACACTTGCATCCAGCAATAAGCAGCCCTCTGCCTCCACGGGGCTCAAACACCTGAGCCCGGTGTGCGGGCACCTGGCGTACGTGGAGGCAAACCCGCAGAGCCCTCTGGCCCGAACCCACCACTGCGAAGATCCCCCTTTTCTTCCATCCTTAAAGGGGTCACGCTTGAGGAATGGAGGAACATGGGGAGGCCCCAGGAGATGGCTTTTCTCCGAGCCGCGGCTGGCTCGTTTCGGGCCCAAACCTGGGCCGCGCATGCGCACTCAGGCTCCCAAGCACACGCCTCCCTCGGCTCACCTGACCCACCCTTTAGAGGTCACAGCAGTTCCACAGGGTCCCTGGGCACCTGTCCGTGGACACAGGAGCCCTCCCTGCCACCCAGGGGACCCCGCGATTTCCCATGGGCCACACTTCCCAGCAGCTCTCCCAGCTCCTCAGAGACATTGTGCGCAGGATAAACTTGGGGACCGGGGGCCTGAGCGGGGGATTTTCCAGGGGGCTGTCTGATGGCCAGGCGTCCTCTCTCGCCCGGTGAGTGTCCAAGCCGTCCCTTGACCCCCGCAGGAGACCTGATTCCTTCCATAAGCGGCCCTCTAGCCACATGGGGCCGGGACACCTGGGTCCGGTGTGCCAGCAACTGGCCTACATGGAGGCAAACAAACAGACACCTCAGGCCCGACCCCACCACTGCGAAGATCCCCCTTTTCTTCCATCCGTAAGGGGGTCACGCTTGAGGAGTGGAGGAACATGGGGAGGCCCCAGGAGATGGCTTTTCTCAGAGCCGCGGCTGGCTCGTTTCAGGCCTATACGTGGGCTGCGCGTGCGCACTCACGCTCCCCACACAAGCCTCCCTCGGGTCACGGGACCCACCCTTGAGGTGTCTCCTGACCTACCCTTGAGGGGTCACGTGAACCACCCCTGAGGGGTCTCGTACCCACCCCTGAGGGGTCTCGTGTCCCACCCCTGAGGGGGTCACGTGACCCACCCCTGAGGGGTCTCTCGACCCACCCCTGAGGGCTCACGTGACCAACCCCTGAGGGGTCACGTGACCCACCCTTGAGGGGTCACGTGACCCACCCCTGAGGGGGTCACGTGACCCACCCCTGAGAGGTCACGTGACCCACCCCTGAGGGGGTCACGTGACCCACCCCTGAGGGGTCTCGTGGCCCACCCCTGAGGGGGTCACGTGACCCACCCCTGAGGGGTCACGTGACCCACACCTGAGGGGTCACGTGACCCACCCCTGAGGGGTCAGGTGACCCACCCTTGAGGGGTCTCGTGACCCACCCTTGGGAGGTCACGTGCCCCACCCTTGAGGGGTCACATGACCCACCTTGAGAGGTCACAGCAGTTTTACAGGGTCCCTGCGCACCTGTTCGTGGAAACAGAAGCCCTCCCTGCCACTCAGAGGACCGCGCGATTTCCCACAGGCCACACTACTTAGCTGCACCTTCAGCCCCGCACAGACAGTGTGCTAAGGACAGACTTGGGTGCCGGGGGCATGGGCGGGGGATTTCCCATGGAACTCTCTAAGGGTCCGGTGCCCTGTGTGGCCCGGGGAGTGCCCATGCCGTTACTTTACCCCGCAGGACACTTGCATCCAGCAATAAGCAGCCCTCTGCCTCCACGGGGCTCAAACACCTGCGCCCGGTGTGCGGGCACCTGGCGTACGTGGAGGCAAACCCGCAGACCCCTCTGGCCCGAACCCACCACTGCGAAGATCCCCCTTTTCTTCCATCCTTAAAGGGGTCACGCTTGAGGAGTGGAGGAACATGGGGAGGCCCCAGGAGAAGGCTTTTCTCCGAGCCGCGGCTGGCTCGTTTCGGGCCCATACCTGGGCCGCGCATGCGCACTCAGGCTCCCAAGCACACGCCTCCCTCGGCTCACCTGACCCACCCTTTAGAGGTCACAGCAGTTCCACAGGGTCCCTGGGCACCTGTCCGTGGACACAGGAGCCCTCCCTGCCACCCAGGGGACCGCGCGATTTCCCATGGGCCACACTTCCCAGCAGCTCTCCCAGCTCCTCAGAGACAGTGTGCGCAGGAAAGACTTGGGGACCGGGGGCCTGGGCGGGGGATTTTCCAGGGGGCTGTCCGATGGCCAGGCGTCCTCTCTCGCCCGGTGAGTGTCCAAGCCGTCCCTTGACCCCCGCAGGAGACCTGATTCCTGCCATAAGCGGCCCTCTAGCCACATGGGGCCGGGACACCTGGGCCCGGTGTGCCAGCAACTGGCCTACATGGAGGCAAACATACAGATACCTCAGGCCCGACCCCACCACTGCGAAGATCCCCCTTTTCTTCCATCCGTAAAGAGGTCACGCTTGAGGAGTGGAAGAACATGGGGAGGCCCCCAGGAGATGGCTTTTCTCCGAGCCGCGCCTGGCTCGTTTCGGGCCTATACATGGGCCACGCGTGCGCACTCAGGCTCCCCACGCAAGCCTCCCTCGGGTCACAGGACCCACCCTTGAGGTGTCTCCTGACCCACCCCTGAGGGGTCTCGCGACCCACCCCTGAGGGCTCACGTGACCAACCCCTGAGGGGTCACGTGACCCACCCTTGAGGGGTCTCGTGACCCACCCCTGAGGGGGTCATGTGACCCACCCCTGAGGGGTCACGTGACCCACCCCTGAGAGATCACGTGACCCACCCCTGAGGGGGTCACGTGACCCACTCCTGAGGGGTCAGGTGACCCACCCCTGAGGGGTCACGTGACCCACCCTTTGGGGGTCCCGTGACCCACCCTTGTGGGGTCCCATGACCCACCGTTGAGGGGTCTCGTGACCCACCCTTGGGAGGTCACGTGCCCCACCCTTGAGGGGTCACATGACCCACCTTGAGAGGTCACAGCAGTTTTACAGGGTCCCTGCGCACCTGTTCGGGGAAACAGAAGCCCTCCCTGCCACTCAGAGGACCGCGCGATTTCCCACAGGCCACACTGCCTAGCAGCACCTTCAGCCCCGCACAGACAGTGTGCTAAGGACAGACTTGGGTACCGGGGGCATGGGCGGGAGATTTCCCATGGAACTCTCTAAGGGTCCGGTGCCCTGTGTGGCACGGGGAGTGCCCATGCCGTTACTTTACCCCGCAGGACACTTGCATCCAGCAATAAGCAGCCCTCTGCCTCCACGGGGCTCAAACACCTGGGCCCGGTGTGCGGGCACCTGGCGTACGTGGAGGCAAACACGCAGAGCCCTCTGGCCCGAACCCACCACTGCGAAGATCCCCCTTTTCTTCCACCCGTAAAGGGGTCACGCTTGAGGAGTGGAAGAACATGGGGAGGCCCCCAGGAGATGGCTTTTCTCCGAGCCGCGGCTGGCTCGTTTCGGGCCTATACGTGGGCCACGCGTGCGCACTCAGGCTCCCCACGCCAGCCTCCCTCGGGTCACGGGACCCACCCTAGAGGTGTCTCCTGACCCACCCCTGAGGGGTCTCGCGACCCACCCCTGAGGGCTCACGTGACCAACCCTTGAGGTGTCACGTGACCCACCCTTGAGGGGTCACGTGACCCACCCCTGAGGGGTCTCGTGACCCACCCCTGAGGGGTCACGTGACCCACCCCTGAGGGGTCAGGTGACCCACCCCTGAGGGGTCTCGTGACCCACCCTTTGTTCGTCACGTGACCCACCCTTGTGGGGTCCCGTGACCCACCCTTGAGGGGTCTCGTGACCCACCCTTGGGAGGTCACGTGCCCCACCCTTGAGGGGTCTCGTGACCCACCCTTTTGGGGTCACGTGACCCACCCTTGAGGGGTCTCGTGTACCACCCTTGGGAGGTCACAGCAGTTTTACAGGGTCCCTGCGCACCTGTTCGTGGAAACAGAAGCCCTCCCTGCCACTCAGAGGACCGCGCGATTTCCCACAGGCCACACTGCTTAGCAGCACCTTCAGCCCCGCACAGACAGTGTGCTAAGGACAGACTTGGGTGCCGGGGGCATGGGCGGGGGATTTCCCATGGAACTCTCTAAGGGTCCGGTGCCCTGTGTGGCCCGGGGAGTGCCCATGCCGTTACTTTACCCCGCAGGACACTTGCATCCAGCAATAAGCAGCCCTCTGCCTCCACGGGGCTCAAACACCTGAGCCGGGTGTGCGGGCACCTGGCGTACGTGGAGGCAAACCCGCAGAGCCCTCTGGCCCGAACCCACCACTGCGAAGATCCCCCTTTTCTTCCATCCTTAAAGGGGTCACGCTTGAGGAATGGAGGAACATGGGGAGGCCCCAGGAGATGGCTTTTCTCCGAGCCGCGGCTGGCTCGTTTCGGGCCCAAACCTGGGCCGCGCATGCGCACTCAGGCTCCCAAGCACACGCCTCCCTCGGCTCACCTGACCCACCCTTTAGAGGTCACAGCAGTTCCACAGGGTCCCTGGGCACCTGTCCGTGGACACAGGAGCCCTCCCTGCCACCCAGGGGACCCCGCGATTTCCCATGGGCCACACTTCCCAGCAGCTCTCCCAGCTCCTCAGAGACATTGTGCGCAGGATAAACTTGGGGACCGGGGGCCTGAGCGGGGGATTTTCCAGGGGGCTGTCTGATGGCCAGGCGTCCTCTCTCGCCCGGTGAGTGTCCAAGCCGTCCCTTGACCCCCGCAGGAGACCTGATTCCTTCCATAAGCGGCCCTCTAGCCACATGGGGCCGGGACACCTGGGTCCGGTGTGCCAGCAACTGGCCTACATGGAGGCAAACAAACAGACACCTCAGGCCCGACCCCACCACTGCGAAGATCCCCCTTTTCTTCCATCCGTAAGGGGGTCACGCTTGAGGAGTGGAGGAACATGGGGAGGCCCCAGGAGATGGCTTTTCTCAGAGCCGCGGCTGGCTCGTTTCAGGCCTATACGTGGGCTGCGCGTGCGCACTCACGCTCCCCACACAAGCCTCCCTCGGGTCACGGGACCCACCCTTGAGGTGTCTCCTGACCTACCCTTGAGGGGTCACGTGAACCACCCCTGAGGGGTCTCGTACCCACCCCTGAGGGGTCTCGTGGCCCACCCCTGAGGGGGTCACGTGACCCACCCCTGAGGGGTCTCTCGACCCACCCCTGAGGGCTCACGTGACCAACCCCTGAGGGGTCACGTGACCCACCCTTGAGGGGTCACGTGACCCACCCCTGAGGGGGTCACGTGACCCACCCCTGAGAGGTCACGTGACCCACCCCTGAGGGGGTCACGTGACCCACCCCTGAGGGGTCTCGTGGCCCACCCCTGAGGGGGTCACGTGACCCACCCCTGAGGGGTCACGTGACCCACACCTGAGGGGTCACGTGACCCACCCCTGAGGGGTCAGGTGACCCACCCTTGAGGGGTCTCGTGACCCACCCTTGGGAGGTCACGTGCCCCACCCTTGAGGGGTCACATGACCCACCTTGAGAGGTCACAGCAGTTTTACAGGGTCCCTGCGCACCTGTTCGTGGAAACAGAAGCCCTCCCTGCCACTCAGAGGACCGCGCGATTTCCCACAGGCCACACTACTTAGCTGCACCTTCAGCCCCGCACAGACAGTGTGCTAAGGACAGACTTGGGTGCCGGGGGCATGGGCGGGGGATTTCCCATGGAACTCTCTAAGGGTCCGGTGCCCTGTGTGGCCCGGGGAGTGCCCATGCCGTTACTTTACCCCGCAGGACACTTGCATCCAGCAATAAGCAGCCCTCTGCCTCCACGGGGCTCAAACACCTGCGCCCGGTGTGCGGGCACCTGGCGTACGTGGAGGCAAACCCGCAGACCCCTCTGGCCCGAACCCACCACTGCGAAGATCCCCCTTTTCTTCCATCCTTAAAGGGGTCACGCTTGAGGAGTGGAGGAACATGGGGAGGCCCCAGGAGAAGGCTTTTCTCCGAGCCGCGGCTGGCTCGTTTCGGGCCCATACCTGGGCCGCGCATGCGCACTCAGGCTCCCAAGCACACGCCTCCCTCGGCTCACCTGACCCACCCTTTAGAGGTCACAGCAGTTCCACAGGGTCCCTGGGCACCTGTCCGTGGACACAGGAGCCCTCCCTGCCACCCAGGGGACCGCGCGATTTCCCATGGGCCACACTTCCCAGCAGCTCTCCCAGCTCCTCAGAGACAGTGTGCGCAGGAAAGACTTGGGGACCGGGGGCCTGGGCGGGGGATTTTCCAGGGGGCTGTCCGATGGCCAGGCGTCCTCTCTCGCCCGGTGAGTGTCCAAGCCGTCCCTTGACCCCCGCAGGAGACCTGATTCCTGCCATAAGCGGCCCTCTAGCCACATGGGGCCGGGACACCTGGGCCCGGTGTGCCAGCAACTGGCCTACATGGAGGCAAACATACAGATACCTCAGGCCCGACCCCACCACTGCGAAGATCCCCCTTTTCTTCCATCCGTAAAGAGGTCACGCTTGAGGAGTGGAAGAACATGGGGAGGCCCCCAGGAGATGGCTTTTCTCCGAGCCGCGCCTGGCTCGTTTCGGGCCTATACATGGGCCACGCGTGCGCACTCAGGCTCCCCACGCAAGCCTCCCTCGGGTCACAGGACCCACCCTTGAGGTGTCTCCTGACCCACCCCTGAGGGGTCTCGCGACCCACCCCTGAGGGCTCACGTGACCAACCCCTGAGGGGTCACGTGACCCACCCTTGAGGGGTCTCGTGACCCACCCCTGAGGGGGTCATGTGACCCACCCCTGAGGGGTCACGTGACCCACCCCTGAGAGATCACGTGACCCACCCCTGAGGGGGTCACGTGACCCACTCCTGAGGGGTCAGGTGACCCACCCCTGAGGGGTCACGTGACCCACCCTTTGGGGGTCCCGTGACCCACCCTTGTGGGGTCCCATGACCCACCGTTGAGGGGTCTCGTGACCCACCCTTGGGAGGTCACGTGCCCCACCCTTGAGGGGTCACATGACCCACCTTGAGAGGTCACAGCAGTTTTACAGGGTCCCTGCGCACCTGTTCGGGGAAACAGAAGCCCTCCCTGCCACTCAGAGGACCGCGCGATTTCCCACAGGCCACACTGCCTAGCAGCACCTTCAGCCCCGCACAGACAGTGTGCTAAGGACAGACTTGGGTACCGGGGGCATGGGCGGGAGATTTCCCATGGAACTCTCTAAGGGTCCGGTGCCCTGTGTGGCACGGGGAGTGCCCATGCCGTTACTTTACCCCGCAGGACACTTGCATCCAGCAATAAGCAGCCCTCTGCCTCCACGGGGCTCAAACACCTGGGCCCGGTGTGCGGGCACCTGGCGTACGTGGAGGCAAACACGCAGAGCCCTCTGACCCGAACCCACCACTGCGAAGATCCCCCTTTTCTTCCACCCGTAAAGGGGTCACGCTTGAGGAGTGGAAGAACATGGGGAGGCCCCCAGGAGATGGCTTTTCTCCGAGCCGCGGCTGGCTCGTTTCGGGCCTATACGTGGGCCACGCGTGCGCACTCAGGCTCCCCACGCCAGCCTCCCTCGGGTCACGGGACCCACCCTAGAGGTGTCTCCTGACCCACCCCTGAGGGGTCTCGCGACCCACCCCTGAGGGCTCACGTGACCAACCCTTGAGGTGTCACGTGACCCACCCATGAGGGGTCAGGTGACCCACCCCTGAGGGGTCTCGTGACCCACCCCTGAGGGGGTCATGTGACCCACCCCTGAGGGGTCACGTGACCCACCCCTGAGAGGTCACGTGACCCACCCCTGAGGGGGTCAGGTGACCCACCCCTGAGGGGTCAGGTGACCCACCCCTGAGGGGGTCACGTGACCGACCACTGAGGGGTCTCGTGACCCCCCCCTGAGGGATCACGTGACCCACCCTTTGGGGGTCACGTGACCCACCCTTGTGGGGTCCCGTGACCCACCGTTGAGGGGTCTCGTGACCCACCCTTGGGAGGTCACGTGCCCCACCCTTGAGGGGTCACATGACCCACCTTGAGAGGTCACAGCAGTTTTACAGGGTCCCTGCGCACCTGTTCGGGGAAACAGAAGCCCTCCCTGCCACTCAGAGGACCGCGCGATTTCCCACAGGCCACACTGCCTAGCAGCACCTTCAGCCCCGCACAGACAGTGTGCTAAGGACAGACTTGGGTACCGGGGGCATGGGCGGGAGATTTCCCATGGAACTCTCTAAGGGTCCGGTGCCCTGTGTGGCCCGGGGAGTGCCCATGCCGTTACTTTACCCCGCAGGACACTTGCATCCAGCAATAAGCAGCCCTCTGCCTCCACGGGGCTCAAACACCTGGGCCCGGTGTGCGGGCACCTGGCGTACGTGGAGGCAAACCCGCAGAGCCCTCTGGCCCGAACCCACCACTGCGAAGATCCCCCTTTTCTTCCACCCGTAAAGGGGTCACGCTTGAGGACTGGAAGAACATGGGGAGGACCCCAGGAGATGGCTTTTCTCCGAGCCGCGGCTGGCCCGTTTCGGGCCTATACGTGGGCCGCGCATGCGCACTCAGGCTCCCAAGCACACGCCTCCCTCGGCTCACCTGACCCACCCTTTAGAGGTCACAGCAGTTCCACAGGATCCCTGGGCACCTGTCCGTGGACACAGGAGCCCTCCCTGCCACCTAGAGGACCACGCGATTTCCGCTGGGGAACACTGCCCGGAAGCACTCCCAGCCTCGCACAGACACTGTGCGCAGGATAGACTTGTGGACCAGGGGCCTGGGCGGGGAATTTTCCAGGGAACTCTCTAAAGGCCAGGTGCCCTCTGTCGCCCTGGGAGTGCCCACGCCGTCCCTTAACCCTGCAGGACACTATCATCCAGCAATAAGCAGCCCTCTGCCTCCACGGGGCTCAAACACCTGGGCCCGTTGTGCGAGCACCTGGCGTACGTGCAGACAAACCCGCAGACCCCTCTGGCCCGAACCCACCACTGCGAAGATCCCCCTTTTCTTCCATCCTTAAAGGGGTCACGCTTGAGGAATGGAGGAACATGGGGAGGCCCCAGGAGATGGCTTTTCTCCGAGCCGCGGCTGGCTCGTTTCGGGCCCATACCTGGGCCGCGCATGCGCACTCAGGCTCCCAAGCACACGCCTCCCTCGGCTCACCTGACCCACCCTTTAGAGGTCACAGCAGTTCCACAGGGTTCCTGGGCACCTGTCCGTGGACACAGGAGCCCTCCCTGCCACCCAGGGGACCGCGCGATTTCCCATGGGCCACACTTCCCAGCAGCTCTCCCAGCTCCTCAGAGACATTGTGCGCAGGAAAAACTTGGGGACCGGGGGCCTGTGCGGGGGATTTTCCAGGGGGCTGTCTGATGGCCAGGCGTCCTCTCTCGCCCGGTGAGTGTCCAAGCCGTCCCTTGACCCCCGCAGGAGACCTGATTCCTTCCATAAGCGGCCCTCTAGCCACATGGGGCCGGGACACCTGGGCCCGGTGTGCCAGCAACTGGCCTACATGGAGGTAAACAAACAGACACCTCAGGCCCGACCCCACCACTGCGAAGATCCCCCTTTTCTTCCATCCGTAAAGGGGTCACGCTTGAGGAGTGGAGGAACATGGGGAGGCCCCAGGAGATGGCTTTTCTCAGAGCCGCGGCTGGCTCGTTTCAGGCCTATACGTGGGCCGCGCGTGCGCACTCAGGCTCCCCACACAAGCCTCCCTCGGGTCACGGGACCCACCCTTGAGGTGTCTCCTGACCTACCCTTGAGGGGTCACGTGAACCACCCCTGAGGGGTCTCGTGACCCACCCCTGAGGGGTCACGTGACCCACCCCTGAGGGGTCTGGTGACCCACCCCTGAGGGGTCACGTGACCCACCCCTGAGGGGGTCACGTGACCCACCCCTGAGGGGTCACGTGACCAACCCCTGAGGGGGTCACGTGACCCACCCTTTTGGGGTCACGTGACCCACCCTTGAGGGGTCTCGTGTACCACCCTTGGGAGGTCACAGCAGTTTTACAGGGTCCCTGCGCACCTGTTCGTGGAAACAGAAGCCCTCCCTTCCACTCAGAGGACCGCGCGATTTCCCACAGGCCACACTGCTTAGCAGCACCTTCAGCCCCGCACAGACAGTGTGCTAAGGACAGACTTGGGTGCCGGGGGCATGGGCGGGGGATTTCCCATGGAACTCTCTAAGGGTCCGGTGCCCTGTGTGGCCCGGGGAGTGCCCATGCCGTTACTTTACCCCGCAGGACACTTGCATCCAGCAATAAGCAGCCCTCTGCCTCCACGGGGCTCAAACACCTGCGCCCGGTGTGCGGGCACCTGGCGTACGTGGAGGCAAACCCGCAGAGCCCTCTGGCCCGAACCCACCACTGCGAAGATCCCCCTTTTCTTCCATCCTTAAAGGGGTCACGCTTGAGGAGTGGAGGAACATGGGGAGGCCCCAGGAGATGGCTTTTCTCCGAGCCGCGGCTGGCTCGTTTCGGGCCCATACCTGGGCCGCGCATGCGCACTCAGGCTCCCAAGCACACGCCTCCCTCGGCTCACCTGACCCACCCTTTAGAGGTCACAGCAGTTCCACAGGGTCCCTGGGCACCTGTCCGTGGACACAGGAGCCCTCCCTGCCACCCAGGGGACCGCCCGATTTCCCATGGGCCACACTTCCCAGCAGCTCTCCCAGCTCCTCAGAGACAGTGTGCGCAGGAAAGACTTGGGGACCGGGGGCCTGGGCGGGGGATTTTCCAGGGGGCTGTCCGATAGCCAGGCGTCCTCTCTCGCCCGGTGAGTGTCCAAGCCGTCCCTTGACCCCCGCAGGAGACCTGATTCCTGCCATAAGCGGCCCTCTAGCCACATGGGGCCGGGACACCTGGGCCCGGTGTGCCAGCAACTGGCCTACATGGAGGCAAACATACAGACACCTCAGGCCAGACCCCACCACTGCGAAGATCCCCCTTTTCTTCCATCCGTAAAGGGGTCACGCTTGAGGAGTGGAAGTACATGGGGAGGCCCCCAGGAGATGGCTTTTCTCCGAGCCGCGGCTAGCTCGTTTCGGGCCTATACATGGGCCACACGTGCGCACTCAGGCTCCCCACGCAAGCCTCCCTCGGCTCACGGGACCCACCCTTGAGGTGTCTCCTGACCCACCCCTGAGGGGTCTCGCGACCCACCCCTGAGGGCTCACGTGACCAACCCCTGAGGGGTCACGTGACCCACCCCGAGGGGTCTCGTGACCCACCCCTGAGGGGGTCATGTGACCCACCCCTGAGGGGTCACGTGACCCACCCCTGAGGGGCTCACGTGACCAACCCCTGAGGGGTCACGTGACCCACCCTTGAGGGGCCACGTGACCCACCCCTGAGGGGGTCACGTGACCCACCCCTGAGGGGTCTCGTGACCCACCCCTGAGGGGTCACGTAACCCACTCTTTGGCGGTCACGTGACCCACCCTTGTGGGGTCCCGTGACCCACCGTTGAGGGGTCTCGTGACCCACCCTTGGGAGGTCACGTGCCCCACCCTTGAGGGGTCACATGACCCACCTTGAGAGGTCACAGCAGTTTTACAGGGTCCCTGCGCACCTGTTCGGGGAAACAGAAGCCCTCCCTGCCACTCAGAGGACCGCGCGATTTCCCACAGGCCACACTGCCTAGCAGCACCTTCAGCCCCGCACAGACAGTGTGCTAAGGACAGACTTGGGTACCGGGGGCATGGGCGGGAGATTTCCCATGGAACTCTCTAAGGGTCCGGTGCCCTGTGTGGCCCGGGGAGTGCCCATGCCGTTACTTTACCCCGCAGGACACTTGCATCCAGCAATAAGCAGCCCTCTGCCTCCACGGGGCTCAAACACCTGGGCCCTGTGTGCGGGCACCTGGCGTACGTGGAGGCAAACACGCAGAGCCCTCTGGCCCGAACCCACCACTGCGAAGATCCCCATTTTCTTCCACCCGTAAAGGGGTCACGCTTGAGGACTGGAAGAACATGGGGAGGCCCCCAGGAGATGGCTTTTCTCCGAGCCGCGGCTGGCTCGTTTCGGGCCTATACGTGGGCCACGCGTGCGCACTCAGGCTCCCCACGCCAGCCTCCCTCGGGTCACGGGACCCACCCTTGAGGTGTCTCCTGACCCACCCCTGAGGTGTCTCGCGACCCACCCCTGGGGGCTCAGGTGACCAACCCTTGAGGGGTCACGTGACCCACCCTTGAGGGGTCACGTGACCCACCCCTGAGGGGTCTCGTGACCCACCCCTGAGGGGGTCATGTGACCCACCCCTGAGAGGTCACGTGACCCACCCCTGAGAGGTCACGTGACCCACCCCTGAGGGGTCTCGTGACCCACCCCTGAGGGGGTCACGTGACCCACCCATGAGGGGTCTCGTGACCCACCCCTGAGGGGTCACGTGACCCACCCCTGAGGGGTCTCGTGACCCACCCCTGAGGGGGTCATGTGACCCACCCCTGAGAGGTCACGTGACCCACCCCTGAGGGGGTCACGTGACCCACCCCTGAGGGGGTCTCGTGACCCACCCCTGAGGGGGTCACGTGACCCACCCATGAGGGGTCTCGTGACCCACCCCTGAGGGGTCACGTGACCCACCCCTGAGGGGTCAGGTGACCCACCCCTGAGGGGTCTCGTGACCCACCCTTTGTTAGTCACGTGACCCACCCTTGTGGGGTCCCGTGACCCACCCTTGAGGGGTCTCGTGACCCACCCTTGGGAGGTCACGTGCCCCACCCTTGAGGGGTCTCGTGACCCACCCTTTTGGGGTCACGTGACCCACCCTTGAGGGGTCTCGTGTACCACCCTTGGGAGGTCACAGCAGTTTTACAGGGTCCCTGCGCACCTGTTCGTGGAAACAGAAGCCCTCCCTTCCACTCAGAGGACCGCGCGATTTCCCACAGGCCACACTGCTTAGCAGCACCTTCAGCCCCGCACAGACAGTGTGCTAAGGACAGACTTGGGTGCCGGGGGCATGGGCGGGGGATTTCCCATGGAACTCTCTAAGGGTCCGGTGCCCTGTGTGGCCCGGGGAGTGCCCATGCTGTTACTTTACCCCGCAGGACACTTGCATCCAGCAATAAGCAGCCCTCTGCCTCCACGGGGCTCAAACACCTGCGCCCGGTGTGCGGGCACCTGGCGTACGTGGAGGCAAACACGCAGAGCCCTCTGGCCCGAACCCACCACTGCGAAGATCCCCCTTTTCTTCCACCCGTAAAGGGGTCACGCTTGAGGAGTGGAAGAACATGGGGAGGCCCCCAGGAGATGGCTTTTCTCCGAGCCGCGGCTGGCTCGTTTCGGGCCTATACGTGGGCCACGTGTGCGCACTCAGGCTCCCCACGCCAGCCTCCCTCGGGTCACGGGACCCACCCTAGAGGTGTCTCCTGACCCACCCCTGAGGGGTCTCGCGACCCACCCCTGAGGGCTCACGTGACCAACCCCTGAGGGGTCACGTGACCCACCCTTGAGGGGTCTCGTGACCCACCCCTGAGGGGGTCATGTGACCCACCCCTGAGGGGTCACGTGACCCACCCCTGAGAGATCACGTGACCCACCCTTGAGGGGGTCACGTGACCCACCCATGAGGGGTCAGGTGACCCACCCCTGAGGGGTCTCGTGACCCACCCTTTGGGGGTCACGTGACCCACCCCTGAGGGGTCTCGTGACCCACCCTTTGGGGGTCACGTGACCCACCCTTGTGGGGTCCCGTGACCCACCCTTGAGGGGTCTCGTGACCCACCCTTGGGAGGTCACTGCAGTTTTACAGGGTCCCTGCGCACCTGTTCGTGGAAACAGAAGCCCTCCCTGCCACTCAGAGGACCGCGCGATTTCCCACAGGCCACACTGCTTAGCAGCACCTTCAGCCCCGCACAGACAGTGTGCTAAGGACAGACTTGGGTGCCGGGGGCATGGGCGCGGGATTTCCCATGGAACTCTCTAAGGGTCTGGTGCCCTGTGTGGCCCGGGGAGTGCCCATGCCGTTACTTTACCCCGCAGGACACTTGCATCCAGCAATAAGCAGCCCTCTGCCTCCACGGGGCTCAAACACCTGCGCCCGGTGTGCGGGCACCTGGCGTACGTGGAGGCAAACCCGCAGAGCCCTCTGGCCCGAACCCACCACTGCGAAGATCCCCCTTTTCTTCCATCCGTAAAGGGGTCACGCTTGAGGAGTGGAGGAACATGGGGAGGCCCCAGGAGATGGCTTTTCTCCGAGCCGCGGCTGGCTCGTTTCGGGCCCATACCTGGGCCTCGCATGCGCACTCAGGCTCCCAAGCACACGCCTCCCTCGGCTCACCTGACCCACCCTTTAGAGGTCACAGCAGTTCCACAGGGTCCCTGGGCACCTGTCCGTGGACACAGGAGCCCTCCCTGCCACCCAGGGGACCGCGCGATTTCCCATGGGCCACACTTCCCAGCAGCTCTCCCAGCTCCTCAGAGACAGTGTGCGCAGGAAAGACTTGGGGACCGGGGGCCTGGGCGGGGGATTTTCCAGGGGGCTGTCCGATGGCCAGGCGTCCTCTCTCGCCCGGTGAGTGGCCAAGCCGTCCCTTGACCCCCGCAGGAGACCTGATTCCTGCCATAAGCGGCCCTCTAGCCACATGGGGCCGGGACACCTGGGCCCGGTGTGCCAGCAACTGGCCTACATGGAGGCAAACATACAGACACCTCAGGCCCGACCCCACCACTGCGAAGATCCCCCTTTTCTTCCATCCGTAAAGGGGTCACGCTTGAGGAGTGGAAGAACATTGGGAGGCCCCCAGGAGATGGCTTTTCTCCGAGCCGCGGCTGGCTCGTTTCGGGCCTATACATGGGCCACGCGTGCGCACTCAGGCTCCCCACGCAAGCCTCCCTCGGGTCACGGGAGCCACCCTTGAAGTGTCTCCTGACCCACCCCTGAGGGGTCTCACGACCCACCCCTGAGGGCTCACGTGACCAACCCCTGAGGGGTCACGTGACCCACCCTTGAGGGGTCTAGTGACCCACCCCTGAGGGGGTCATGTGACCCACCCCTGAGGGGTCACGTGACCCACCCCTGAGAGATCACGTGACCCACCCTTGAGGGGGTCACGTGACCCACCCATGAGGGGTCAGGTGACCCACCCCTGAGGGGGTCACGTGACCCACCCCTGAGGGGTCTCGTGACCCACCCCTGAGGGGTCACGTAACCCACTCTTTGGCGGTCACGTGACCCACCCTTGTGGGGTCCCGTGACCCACCGTTGAGGGGTCTCGTGACCCACCCTTGGGAGGTCACGTGCCCCACCCTTGAGGGGTCACATGACCCACCTTGAGAGGTCACAGCAGTTTTACAGGGTCCCTGCGCACCTGTTCGGGGAAACAGAAGCCCTCCCTGCCACTCAGAGGACCGCGCGATTTCCCACAGGCCACACTGCCTAGCAGCACCTTCAGCCCCGCACAGACAGTGTGCTAAGGACAGACTTGGGTACCGGGGGCATGGGCGGGAGATTTCCCATGGAACTCTCTAAGGGTCCGGTGCCCTGTGTGGCCCGGGGAGTGCCCATGCCGTTACTTTACCCCGCAGGACACTTGCATCCAGCAATAAGCAGCCCTCTGCCTCCACGGGGCTCAAACACCTGGGCCCTGTGTGCGGGCACCTGGCGTACGTGGAGGCAAACACGCAGAGCCCTCTGGCCCGAACCCACCACTGCGAAGATCCCCATTTTCTTCCACCCGTAAAGGGGTCACGCTTGAGGAGTGGAAGAACATGGGGAGGCCCCCAGGAGATGGCTTTTCTCCGAGCCGCGGCTGGCTCGTTTCGGGCCTATACGTGGGCCACGCGTGCGCACTCAGGCTCCCCACGCCAGCCTCCCTCGGGTCACGGGACCCACCCTTGAGGTGTCTCCTGACCCACCCCTGAGGTGTCTCGCGACCCACCCCTGGGGGCTCAGGTGACCAACCCTTGAGGGGTCACGTGACCCACCCTTGAGGGGTCACGTGACCCACCCCTGAGGGGTCTCGTGACCCACCCCTGAGGGGGTCATGTGACCCACCCCTGAGAGGTCACGTGACCCACCCCTGAGAGGTCACGTGACCCACCCCTGAGGGGTCTCGTGACCCACCCCTGAGGGGGTCACGTGACCCACCCATGAGGGGTCTCGTGACCCACCCCTGAGGGGTCACGTGACCCACCCCTGAGGGGTCTCGTGACCCACCCCTGAGGGGGTCATGTGACCCACCCCTGAGAGGTCACGTGACCCACCCCTGAGGGGGTCACGTGACCCACCCCTGAGGGGTCTCGTGACCCACCCCTGAGGGGGTCACGTGACCCACCCATGAGGGGTCTCGTGACCCACCCCTGAGGGGTCACGTGACCCACCCCTGAGGGGTCTCGTGACCCACCCTTTGTTGGTCACGTGACCCACCCTTGTGGGGTCCCGTGACCCACCCTTGAGGGGTCTCGTGACCCACCCTTGGGAGGTCACGTGCCCCACCCTTGAGGGGTCTCGTGTACCACCCTTGGGAGGTCACAGCAGTTTTACAGGGTCCCTGCGCACCTGTTCGTGGAAACAGAAGCCCTCCCTTCCACTCAGAGGACCGCGCGATTTCCCACAGGCCACACTGCTTAGCAGCACCTTCAGCCCCGCACAGACAGTGTGCTAAGGACAGACTTGGGTGCCGGGGGCATGGGCGGGGGATTTCCCATGGAACTCTCTAAGGGTCCGGTGCCCTGTGTGGCCCGGGGAGTGCCCATGCTGTTACTTTACCCCGCAGGACACTTGCATCCAGCAATAAGCAGCCCTCTGCCTCCACGGGGCTCAAACACCTGCGCCCGGTGTGCGGGCACCTGGCGTACGTGGAGGCAAACACGCAGAGCCCTCTGGCCCGAACCCACCACTGCGAAGATCCCCCTTTTCTTCCACCCGTAAAGGGGTCACGCTTGAGGAGTGGAAGAACATGGGGAGGCCCCCAGGAGATGGCTTTTCTCCGAGCCGCGGCTGGCTCGTTTCGGGCCTATACGTGGGCCACGTGTGCGCACTCAGGCTCCCCACGCCAGCCTCCCTCGGGTCACGGGACCCACCCTAGAGGTGTCTCCTGACCCACCCCTGAGGGGTCTCGCGACCCACCCCTGAGGGCTCACGTGACCAACCCCTGAGGGGTCACGTGACCCACCCTTGAGGGGTCTCGTGACCCACCCCTGAGGGGGTCATGTGACCCACCCCTGAGGGGTCACGTGACCCACCCCTGAGAGATCACGTGACCCACCCTTGAGGGGGTCACGTGACCCACCCATGAGGGGTCAGGTGACCCACCCCTGAGGGGGTCACGTGACCCACCCCTGAGGGGTCTCGTGACCCACCCCTGAGGGGTCACGTGACCCACCCTTTGGGGGTCACGTGACCCACCCTTGTGGGGTCCCGTGACCCACCGTTGAGGGGTCTCGTGACCCACCCTTGGGAGGTCACGTGCCCCACCCTTGAGGGGTCACATGACCCACCTTGAGAGGTCACAGCAGTTTTACAGGGTCCCTGCGCACCTGTTCGGGGAAACAGAAGCCCTCCCTGCCACTCAGAGGACCGCGCGATTTCCCACAGGCCACACTGCCTAGCAGCACCTTCAGCCCCGCACAGACAGTGTGCTAAGGACAGACTTGGGTACCGGGGGCATGGGCGGGAGATTTCCCATGGAACTCTCTAAGGGTCCGGTGCCCTGTGTGGCACGGGGAGTGCCCATGCCGTTACTTTACCCCGCAGGACACTTGCATCCACCAATAAGCAGCCCTCTGCCTCCACGGGGCTCAAACACCTGGGCCCTGTGTGCGGGCACCTGGCGTACGTGGAGGCAAACACGCAGAGCCCTCTGGCCCGAACCCACCACTGCGAAGATCCCCCTTTTCTTCCACCCGTAAAGGGGTCACGCTTGAGGAGTGGAAGAACATGGGGAGGCCCCCAGGAGATGGCTTTTCTCCGAGCCGCGGCTGGCTCGTTTCGGGCCTATACGTGGGCCACGTGTGCGCACTCAGGCTCCCCACGCCAGCCTCCCTCGGGTCACGGGACCCACCCTAGAGGTGTCTCCTGACCCACCCCTGAGGGGTCTCGCGACCCACCCCTGAGGGCTCACGTGACCAACCCTTGAGGGGTCACGTGACACACCCTTGAGGGGTCACGTGACCCACCCCTGAGGGGTCTCGTGACCCACCCCTGAGGGGGTCACGTGACCCACCCCTGAGGGGTCACGTGACCCACCCCTGAGGGGGTCACGTGACCCACCCCTGAGGGGGTCACCTGACCCACCCCTGAGGGGTCACGTGACCCACCCCTGAGGGGTCAGGTGACCCACCCCTGAGGGGTCTCGTGACCCACCCTTTGTTGGTCACGTGACCCACCCTTGTGGGGTCCCGTGACCCACCCTTGAGGGGTCTCGTGACCCACCCTTGGGAGGTCACGTGCCCCACCCTTGAGGGGTCTCGTGACCCACCCTTTTGGGGTCACGTGACCCACCCTTGAGGGGTCTCGTGTACCACCCTTGGGAGGTCACAGCAGTTTTACAGGGTCCCTGCGCACCTGTTCGTGGAAACAGAAGCCCTCCCTTCCACTCAGAGGACCGCGCGATTTCCCACAGGCCACACTGCTTAGCAGCACCTTCAGCCCCGCACAGACAGTGTGCTAAGGACAGACTTGGGTGCCGGGGGCATGGGCGGGGGATTTCCCATGGAACTCTCTAAGGGTCCGGTGCCCTGTGTGGCCCGGGGAGTGCCCATGCCGTTACTTTACCCCGCAGGACACTTGCATCCAGCAATAAGCAGCCCTCTGCCTCCACGGGGCTCAAACACCTGCGCCCGGTGTGCGGGCACCTGGCGTACGTGGAGGCAAACCCGCAGAGCCCTCTGGCCCGAACCCACCACTGCGAAGATCCCCCTTTTCTTCCATCCGTAAAGGGGTCACGCTTGAGGAGTGGAAGAACATGGGGAGGCCCCCAGGAGATGGCTTTTCTCCGAGCCGCGGCTGGCTCGTTTCGGGCCTATACGTGGGCCGCGCATGCGCACTCAGGCTCCCAAGCACACGCCTCCCTCGGCTCACCTGACCCACCCTTTAGAGGTCACAGCAGTTCCACAGGATCCCTGGGCACCTGTCCGTGGACACAGGAGCCCTCCCTGCCACCTAGAGGACCACGCGATTTCCGCTGGGGAACACTGCCCGGAAGCACTCCCAGCCTCGCACAGACACTGTGCGCAAGATAGACTTGTGGACCAGGGGCCTGGGCGGGGAATTTTCCAGGGAACTCTCTAAAGGCCAGGTGCCCTCTGTCGCCCTGGGAGTGCCCACGCCGTCCCTTAACCCTGCTGGACACTATCATCCAGCAATTAGCAGCCCTCTGCCTCCACGGGGCTCAAACACCTGGGCCCGTTGTGCGAGCACCTGGCGTACGTGCAGACAAACCCGCAGACCCCTCTGGCCCGAACCCACCACTGCGAAGATCCCCCTTTTCTTCCATCCTTAAAGGGGTCACGCTTGAGGAGTGGAGGAACATGGGGAGGCCCCAGGAGATGGCTTTTCTCCGAGCCGCGGCTGGCTCGTTTCGGGCCCATACCTGGGCCGCGCATGCGCACTCAGGCTCCCAAGCTCACGCCTCCCTCGGCTCACCTGACCCACCCTTTAGAGGTCACAGCAGTTCCACAGGGTCCCTGGGCACCTGTCCGTGGACACAGGAGCCCTCCCTGCCACCCAGGGGACCGCGCGATTTCCCATGGGCCACACTTCCCAGCAGCTCTCCCAGCTCCTCAGAGACAGTGTGCGCAGGAAAGACTTGGGGACCGGGGGCCTGGGCGGGGGATTTTCCAGGGGGCTGTCCGATGGCCAGGCGTCCTCTCTCGCCCGGTGAGTGGCCAAGCCGTCCCTTGACCCCCGCAGGAGACCTGATTCCTGCCATAAGCGGCCCTCTAGCCACATGGGGCCGGGACATCTGGGCCCGGTGTGCCAGCAACTGGCCTACATGGAGGCAAACATACAGACACCTCAGGCCCGACCCCACCACTGCGAAGATCCCCCTTTTCTTCCATCCGTAAAGGGGTCACGCTTGAGGAGTGGAAGAACATTGGGAGGCCCCCAGGAGATGGCTTTTCTCCGAGCCGCGGCTGGCTCGTTTCGGGCCTATACATGGGCCACGCGTGCGCACTCAGGCTCCCCACGCAAGCCTCCCTCGGGTCACGGGAGCCACCCTTGAAGTGTCTCCTGACCCACCCCTGAGGGGTCTCACGACCCACCCCTGAGGGCTCACGTGACCAACCCCTGAGGGGTCACGTGACCCACCCTTGAGGGGTCTCGTGACCCACCCCTGAGGGGGTCATGTGACCCACCCCTGAGGGGTCACGTGACCCACCCCTGAGAGATCACGTGACCCACCCTTGAGGGGGTCACGTGACCCACCCATGAGGGGTCAGGTGACCCACCCCTGAGGGGGTCACGTGACCCACCCCTGAGGGGTCTCGTGACCCACCCCTGAGGGGTCACGTGACCCACCCTTTGGGGGTCACGTGACCCACCCTTGTGGGTTCCCGTGACCCACCGTTGAGGGGTCTCGTGACCCACCCTTGGGAGGTCACGTGCCCCACCCTTGAGGGGTCACATGACCCACCTTGAGAGGTCACAGCAGTTTTACAGGGTCCCTGCGCACCTGTTCGGGGAAACAGAAGCCCTCCCTGCCACTCAGAGGACCGCGCGATTTCCCACAGGCCACACTGCCTAGCAGCACCTTCAGCCCCGCACAGACAGTGTGCTAAGGACAGACTTGGGTACCGGGGGCATGGGCGGGAGATTTCCCATGGAACTCTCTAAGGGTCCGGTGCCCTGTGTGGCACGGGGAGTGCCCATGCCGTTACTTTACCCCGCAGGACACTTGCATCCACCAATAAGCAGCCCTCTGCCTCCACGGGGCTCAAACACCTGGGCCCGGTGTGCGGGCACCTGGCGTACGTGGAGGCAAACACGCAGAGCCCTCTGGCCCGAACCCACCACTGCGAAGATCCCCCTTTTCTTCCACCCGTAAAGGGGTCACGCTTGAGGAGTGGAAGAACATGGGGAGGCCCCCAGGAGATGGCTTTTCTCCGAGCCGCGGCTGGCTCGTTTCGGGCCTATACGTGGGCCACGCGTGCGCACTCAGGCTCCCCACGCCAGCCTCCCTCGGGTCACGGGACCCACCCTAGAGGTGTCTCCTGACCCACCCCTGAGGGGTCTCGCGACCCACCCCTGAGGGCTCACGTGACCAACCCTTGAGGGGTCACGTGACACACCCTTGAGGGGTCACGTGACCCACCCCTGAGGGGTCTCGTGACCCACCCCTGAGGGGGTCACGTGACCCACCCCTGAGGGGTCACGTGACCCACACCTGAGGGGGTCACGTGACCCACCCCTGAGGGGGTCACCTGACCCACCCCTGAGGGGTCACGTGACCCACCCCTGAGGGGTCAGGTGACCCACCCCTGAGGGGTCTCGTGACCCACCCTTTGTTGGTCACGTGACCCACCCTTGTGGGGTCCCGTGACCCACCCTTGAGGGGTCTCGTGACCCACCCTTGGGAGGTCACGTGCCCCACCCTTGAGGGGTCTCGTGACCCACCCTTTTGGGGTCACGTGACCCACCCTTGAGGGGTCTCGTGTACCACCCTTGGGAGGTCACAGCAGTTTTACAGGGTCCCTGCGCACCTGTTCGTGGAAACAGAAGCCCTCCCTTCCACTCAGAGGACCGCGCGATTTCCCACAGGCCACACTGCTTAGCAGCACCTTCAGCCCCGCACAGACAGTGTGCTAAGGACAGACTTGGGTGCCGGGGGCATGGGCGGGGGATTTCCCATGGAACTCTCTAAGGGTCCGGTGCCCTGTGTGGCCCGGGGAGTGCCCATGCCGTTACTTTACCCCGCAGGACACTTGCATCCAGCAATAAGCAGCCCTCTGCCTCCACGGGGCTCAAACACCTGCGCCCGGTGTGCGGGCACCTGGCGTACGTGGAGGCAAACCCGCAGAGCCCTCTGGCCCGAACCCACCACTGCGAAGATCCCCCTTTTCTTCCATCCGTAAAGGGGTCACGCTTGAGGAGTGGAAGAACATGGGGAGGCCCCCAGGAGATGGCTTTTCTCCGAGCCGCGGCTGGCTCGTTTCGGGCCTATACGTGGGCCGCGCATGCGCACTCAGGCTCCCAAGCACACGCCTCCCTCGGCTCACCTGACCCACCCTTTAGAGGTCACAGCAGTTCCACAGGATCCCTGGGCACCTGTCCGTGGACACAGGAGCCCTCCCTGCCACCTAGAGGACCACGCGATTTCCGCTGGGGAACACTGCCCGGAAGCACTCCCAGCCTCGCACAGACACTGTGCGCAAGATAGACTTGTGGACCAGGGGCCTGGGCGGGGAATTTTCCAGGGAACTCTCTAAAGGCCAGGTGCCCTCTGTCGCCCTGGGAGTGCCCACGCCGTCCCTTAACCCTGCTGGACACTATCATCCAGCAATTAGCAGCCCTCTGCCTCCACGGGGCTCAAACACCTGGGCCCGTTGTGCGAGCACCTGGCGTACGTGCAGACAAACCCGCAGACCCCTCTGGCCCGAACCCACCACTGCGAAGATCCCCCTTTTCTTCCATCCTTAAAGGGGTCACGCTTGAAGAATGGAGGAACATGGGGAGGCCCCAGGAGATGGCTTTTCTCCGAGCCGCGGCTGGCTCGTTTCGGGCCCATACCTGGGCCGCGCATGCGCACTCAGGCTCCCAAGCACACGCCTCCCTCGGCTCACCTGACCCACCCTTTAGAAGTCACAGCAGTTCCACAGGGTCCCTGGGCACCTGTCCGTGGACACAGGAGCCCTCCCTGCCACCCAGGGGACCCCGCGATTTCCCATGGGCCACACTTCCCAGCAGCTCTCCCAGCTCCTCAGAGACATTGTGCGCAGGAAAAACTTGGGGACCGGGGGCCTGTGCGGGGGATTTTCCAGGGGGCTGTCTGATGGCCAGGCGTCCTCTCTCGCCCGGTGAGTGTCCAAGCCGTCCCTTGACCCCCGCAGGAGACCTGATTCCTGCCATAAGCGGCCCTCTAGCCACATGGGGCCGGGACACCTGGGCCTGGTGTGCCAGCAACTGGCCTACATGGAGGCAAACAAACAGACACCTCAGGCCCGACCCCACCACTGCGAAGATCCCCCTTTTCTTCCATCCGTAAAGGGGTCACGCTTGAGGAGTGGAGGAACATGGGGAGGCCCCAGGAGATGGCTTTTCTCAGAGCCGCGGCTGGCTCGTTTCAGGCCTATACGTGGGCCGCGCGTGCGCACTCACGCTCCCCACACAAGCCTCCCTCGGGTCACGGGACCCACACTTGAGGTGTCTCCTGACCTACCCTTGAGGGGTCACGTGAACTACCCCTGAGGGGTCTCGTGACCCACCCCTGAGGGGTCACGTGACCCACCACTGAGGGGTCTCGTGACCCACCCCGGAGGGGTCACGTGACCCGCCCCTGAGGGGTCACGTGACCCACCCCTGAGGCGTCACGTGAACTACACCTGAGGGGTCACGTGACCCTCCCCTGAGGGGTCACGTGACCCACCCCTGAGGGGTCAGGTGACCCACCCTTGAGGGGTCTCGTGACCCACCCCTGAGGGGTCACGTGACCAACCCCTGAGGGGTCACGTGACCCACCCCTGAGGGGTCTCGTGACCCACCCCTGAGGGGTCACGTGACCCACCCTTTGGGGGTCACGTGACCCACCCTTGTGGGTTCCCGTGACCCACCGTTGAGGGGTCTCGTGACCCACCCTTGGGAGGTCACGTGCCCCACCCTTGAGGGGTCACATGACCCACCTTGAGAGGTCACAGCAGTTTTACAGGGTCCCTGCGCACCTGTTCGGGGAAACAGAAGCCCTCCCTGCCACTCAGAGGACCGCGCGATTTCCCACAGGCCACACTGCCTAGCAGCACCTTCAGCCCCGCACAGACAGTGTGCTAAGGACAGACTTGGGTACCGGGGGCATGGGCGGGAGATTTCCCATGGAACTCTCTAAGGGTCCGGTGCCCTGTGTGGCCCGGGGAGTGCCCATGCCGTTACTTTACCCCGCAGGACACTTGCATCCAGCAATAAGCAGCCCTCTGCCTCCACGGGGCTCAAACACCTGGGCCCGGTGTGCGGGCACCTGGCGTACGTGGAGGCAAACACGCAGAGCCCTCTGGCCCGAACCCACCACTGCGAAGATCCCCCTTTTCTTCCACCCGTGAAGGGGTCACGCTTGAGGAGTGGAAGAACATGGGGAGGCCGCCAGGAGATGGCTTTTCTCCGAGCCGCGGCTGGCTCGTTTCGGGCCTATACGTGGGCCACGCGTGCGCACTCATGCTCCCCACGCCAGCCTCCCTCGGGTCACGGGACCCACCCTTGAGGTGTCTCCTGACCCACCCCTGAGGGGTCTCGCGCCCCACCCCTGAGGGCTCACGTGACCAACCCTTGAGGGGTCACGTGACCCACCCTTGAGGGGTCACGTGACCCACCCCTGAGGGGTCTCGTGACCCACCCCTGAGGGGGTCATGTGACCCACCCCTGAGGGGTCACGTGACCCACCCCTGAGAGGTCACGTGACCCACCCCTGAGGGGGTCATGTGACCCACTCCTGAGGGGTCACGTGACCCACCCCTGAGGGGGTCACGTGACCCACCCCTGAGAGGTCACGTGACCCACCCCTGAGGGGTCTCGTGACCCACCCCTGAGGGGGTCACGTGACCCACCCCTGAGGGGTCTCGTGACCCACCCCTGAGGGGTCACGTGACCCACCCCTGAGGGGTCAGGTGACCCACCCCTGAGGGGTCTCGTGACCCACCCTTTGTTGGTCACGTGACCCACCCTTGAGGGGTCTCGTGACCCACCCTTGGGAGGTCACGTGCCCCACCCTTGAGGGGTCTCGTGACCCACCCTTGTGGGGTCCCGTGACCCACCCTTGAGGGGTCTCGTGTACCACCCTTGGGAGGTCACAGCAGTTTTACAGGGTCCCTGCGCACCTGTTCGTGGAAACAGAAGCCCTCCCTTCCACTCAGAGGACCGCGCGATTTCCCACAGGCCACACTGCTTAGCAGCACCTTCAGCCCCGCACAGACAGTGTGCTAAGGACAGACTTGGGTGCCGGGGGCATGGGCGGGGGATTTCCCATGGAACTCTCTAAGGGTCCGGTGCCCTGTGTGGCCCGGGGAGTGCCCATGCCGTTACTTTACCCCGCGGGACACTTGCATCCAGCAATAAGCAGCCCTCTGCCTCCACGGGGCTCAAACACCTGCGCCAGGTGTGCGGGCACCTGGCGTACGTGGAGGCAAACCCGCAGAGCCCTCTGGCCCGAACCCACCACTGCGAAGATCCCCCTTTTCTTCCATCCTTAAAGGGGTCACGCTTGAGGAGTGGAAGAACATGGGGAGGCCCCCAGGAGATGGCTTTTCTCCGAGCCGCGGCTGGCTCGTTTCGGGCCTATACGTGGGCCGCGCATGCGCACTCAGGCTCCCAAGCACACGCCTTCCTCGGCTCACCTGACCCACCCTTTAGAGGTCACAGCAGTTCCACAGGATCCCTGGGCACCTGTCCGTGGACACAGGAGCCCTCCCTGCCACCTAGAGGACCACGCGATTTCCGCTGGGGAACACTGCCCGGAAGCACTCCCAGCCTCGCACAGACACTGTGCGCAGGATAGACTTGTGGACCAGGGGCCTGGGCGGGGAATTTTCCAGGGAACTCTCTAAAGGCCAGGTGCCCTCTGTCGCCGTGGGAGTGCCCACGCCGTCCCTTAACCCTGCGGGACACTATCATCCAGCAATAAGCAGCCCTCTGCCTCCACGGGGCTCAAACACCTGGGCCCGTTGTGCGAGCACCTGGCGTACGTGCAGACAAACCCGCAGACCCCTCTGGCCCGAACCCACCACTGCGAAGATCCCCCTTTTCTTCCATCCTTAAAGGGGTCACGCTTGAGGAATGGAGGAACATGGGGAGGCCCCAGGAGATGGCTTTTCTCCGAGCCGCGGCTGGCTCGTTTCGGGCCCATACCTGGGCCGCGCATGCGCACTCAGGCTCTCAAGCACACGCCTCCCTCGGCTCACCTGACCCACCCTTAGAGGTCACAGCAGTTCCACAGGGTCCCTGGGCACCTGTCCGTGGACACAGGAGCCCTCCCTGCCACCCAGGGGACCGCGCGATTTCCCATGGGCCACACTTCCCAGCAGCTCTCCCAGCTCCTCAGAGACATTGTGCGCAGGAAAAACTTGGGGACCGGGGGCCTGTGCGGGGGATTTTCCAGGGGGCTGTCTGATGGCCAGGCGTCCTCTCTCGCCCGGTGAGTGTCCAAGCCGTCCCTTGACCCCCGCAGGAGACCTGATTCCTGCCATAAGCGGCCCTCTAGCCACATGGGGCCGGGACACCTGGGCCCGGTGTGCCAGCAACTGGCCTACATGGAGGCAAACAAACAGACACCTCAGGCCCGACCCCACCACTGCGAAGATCCCCCTTTTCTTCCATCCGTAAAGGGGTCACGCTTGAGGAGTGGAGGAACATGGGGAGGCCCCAGGAGATGGCTTTTCTCAGAGCCGCGGCTGGCTCGTTTCAGGCCTATACGTGGGCCACGCGTGCGCACTCACGCTCCCCACACAAGCCTCCCTCGGGTCACGGGACCCACACTTGAGGTGTCTCCTGACCTACCCTTGAGGGGTCACGTGAACTACCCCTGAGGGGTCTCGTGACCCACCCCTGAGGGGTCACGTGACCCACCCCTGAGGGGTCTCGTGACCCACCCCTGAGGGGTCACGTGACCAACCCCTGAGGGGTCACGTGACCAACCCCTGAGGGGTCACGTGACCCACCCCTGAGGCGTCACGAGACCAACACCTGAGGGGTCAGGTGACCCACCCTTGAGGGGTCTCCTGACCCACCCTTGGGAGGTCACGTGCCCCACCCTTGAGGGGTCACATGACCCACCTTGAGAGGTCACAGCAGTTTTACAGGGTCCCTGCGCACCTGTTCGTGGAAACAGAAGCCCTCCCTGCCACTCAGAGGACCGCGCGATTTCCCACAGGCCACACTGCTTAGCAGCACCTTCAGCCCCGCACAGACAGTGTGCTAAGGACAGACTTGGGTGCCGGGGGCATGGGCGGGGGATTTCCCATGGAACTCTCTAAGGGTCCGGTGCCCTGTGTGGCCCGGGGAGTGCCCATGCCGTTACTTTACCCCGCAGGACACTTGCATCCAGCAATAAGCAGCCCTCTGCCTCCACGGGGCTCAAACACCTGCGCCCGGTGTGCGGGCACCTGGCGTACGTGGAGGCAAACCCGCAGAGCCCTCTGGCCCGAACCCACCACTGCGAAGATCCCCCTTTTCTTCCATCCTTAAAGGGGTCACGCTTGAGGAGTGGAGGAACATGGGGAGGCCCCAGGAGAAGGCTTTTCTCCGAGCCGCGGCTGGCTCGTTTCGGGCCCATACCTGGGCCGCGCATGCGCACTCAGGCTCCCAAGCACACGCCTCCCTCGGCTCACCTGACCCACCCTTTAGAGGTCACAGCAGTTCCACAGGGTCCCTGGGCACCTGTCCGGGGACACAGGAGCCCTCCCTGCCACCCAGGGGACCGCGCGATTTCCCATGGGCCACACTTCCCAGCAGCTCTCCCAGCTCCTCAGAGACAGTGTGCGCAGGAAAGACTTGGGGACCGGGGGCCTGGGCGGGGGATTTTCCAGGGGGCTGTCCGATGGCCAGGCGTCCTCTCTCGCCCGGTGAGTGGCCAAGCCGTCCCTTGACCCCCGCAGGAGACCTGATTCCTGCCATAAGCGGCCCTCTAGCCACATGGGGCCGGGACACCTGGGCCCGGTGTGCCAGCAACTGGCCTACATGGAGGCAAACATACAGACACCTCAGGCCCGACCCCACCACTGCGAAGATCCCCCTTTTCTTCCATCCGTAAAGGGGTCACGCTTGAGGAGTGGAAGAACATTGGGAGGCCCCCAGGAGATGGCTTTTCTCCGAGCCGCGGCTGGCTCGTTTCGGGCCTATACATGGGCCACGCGTGCGCACTCAGGCTCCCCACGCAAGCCTCCCTCGGGTCACGGGAGCCACCCTTGAAGTGTCTCCTGACCCACCCCTGAGGGGTCTCACGACCCACCCCTGAGGGCTCACGTGACCAACCCCTGAGGGGTCACGTGACCCACCCTTGAGGGGTCTCGTGACCCACCCCTGAGGGGGTCATGTGACCCACCCCTGAGGGGTCACGTGACCCACCCCTGAGAGATCACGTGACCCACCCTTGAGGGGGTCACGTGACCCACCCATGAGGGGTCAGGTGACCCACCCCTGAGGGGGTCACGTGACCCACCCCTGAGGGGTCTCGTGACCCACCCCTGAGGGGTCACGTAACCCACTCTTTGGCTGTCACGTGACCCACCCTTGTGGGGTCCCGTGACCCACCGTTGAGGGGTCTCGTGACCCACCCTTGGGAGGTCACGTGCCCCACCCTTGAGGGGTCACATGACCCACCTTGAGAGGTCACAGCAGTTTTACAGGGTCCCTGCGCACCTGTTCGGGGAAACAGAAGCCCTCCCTGCCACTCAGAGGACCGCGCGATTTCCCACAGGCCACACTGCCTAGCAGCACCTTCAGCCCCGCACAGACAGTGTGCTAAGGACAGACTTGGGTACCGGGGGCATGGGCGGGAGATTTCCCATGGAACTCTCTAAGGGTCCGGTGCCCTGTGTGGCCCGGGGAGTGCCCATGCCGTTACTTTACCCCGCAGGACACTTGCATCCAGCAATAAGCAGCCCTCTGCCTCCACGGGGCTCAAACACCTGGGCCCTGTGTGCGGGCACCTGGCGTACGTGGAGGCAAACACGCAGAGCCCTCTGGCCCGAACCCACCACTGCGAAGATCCCCATTTTCTTCCACCCGTAAAGGGGTCACGCTTGAGGAGTGGAAGAACATGGGGAGGCCCCCAGGAGATGGCTTTTCTCCGAGCCGCGGCTGGCTCGTTTCGGGCCTATACGTGGGCCACGCGTGCGCACTCAGGCTCCCCACGCCAGCCTCCCTCGGGTCACGGGACCCACCCTTGAGGTGTCTCCTGACCCACCCCTGAGGTGTCTCGCGACCCACCCCTGGGGGCTCAGGTGACCAACCCTTGAGGGGTCACGTGACCCACCCTTGAGGGGTCACGTGACCCACCCCTGAGGGGTCTCGTGACCCACCCCTGAGGGGGTCATGTGACCCACCCCTGAGAGGTCACGTGACCCACCCCTGAGAGGTCACGTGACCCACCCCTGAGGGGTCTCGTGACCCACCCCTGAGGGGGTCACGTGACCCACCCATGAGGGGTCTCGTGACCCACCCCTGAGGGGTCACGTGACCCACCCCTGAGGGGTCTCGTGACCCACCCCTGAGGGGGTCATGTGACCCACCCCTGAGAGGTCACGTGACCCACCCCTGAGGGGGTCACGTGACCCACCCCTGAGGGGTCTCGTGACCCACCCCTGAGGGGGTCACGTGACCCACCCATGAGGGGTCTCGTGACCCACCCCTGAGGGGTCACGTGACCCACCCCTGAGGGGTCACGTGACCCACCCCTGAGGGGTCAGGTGACCCACCCCTGAGGGGTCTCGTGACCCACCCTTTGTTGGTCACGTGACCCACCCTTGTGGGGTCCCGTGACCCACCCTTGAGGGGTCTCGTGACCCACCCTTGGGAGGTCACGTGCCCCACCCTTGAGGGGTCTCGTGACCCACCCTTTTGGGGTCACGTGACCCACCCTTGAGGGGTCTCGTGTACCACCCTTGGGAGGTCACAGCAGTTTTACAGGGTCCCTGCGCACCTGTTCGTGGAAACAGAAGCCCTCCCTTCCACTCAGAGGACCGCGCGATTTCCCACAGGCCACACTGCTTAGCAGCACCTTCAGCCCCGCACAGACAGTGTGCTAAGGACAGACTTGGGTGCCGGGGGCATGGGCGGGGGATTTCCCATGGAACTCTCTAAGGGTCCGGTGCCCTGTGTGGCCCGGGGAGTGCCCATGCTGTTACTTTACCCCGCAGGACACTTGCATCCAGCAATAAGCAGCCCTCTGCCTCCACGGGGCTCAAACACCTGCGCCCGGTGTGCGGGCACCTGGCGTACGTGGAGGCAAACCCGCAGAGCCCTCTGGCCCGAACCCACCACTGCGAAGATCCCCCTTTTCTTCCATCCGTAAAGGGGTCACGCTTGAGGAGTGGAAGAACATGGGGAGGCCCCCAGGAGATGGCTTTTCTCCGAGCCGCGGCTGGCTCGTTTCGGGCCTATACGTGGGCCGCGCATGCGCACTCAGGCTCCCAAGCACACGCCTCCCTCGGCTCACCTGACCCACCCTTTAGAGGTCACAGCAGTTCCACAGGATCCCTGGGCACCTGTCCGTGGACACAGGAGCCCTCCCTGCCACCTAGAGGACCACGCGATTTCCGCTGGGGAACACTGCCCGGAAGCACTCCCAGCCTCGCACAGACACTGTGCGCAGGATAGACTTGTGGACCAGGGGCCTGGGCGGGGAATTTTCCAGGGAACTCTCTAAAGGCCAGGTGCCCTCTGTCGCCCTGGGAGTGCCCACGCCGTCCCTTAACCCTGCGGGACACTATCATCCAGCAATAAGCAGCCCTCTGCCTCCACGGGGCTCAAACACCTGGGCCCGTTGTGCGAGCACCTGGCGTACGTGCAGACAAACCCGCAGACCCATCTGGCCCGAACCCACCACTGCGAAGATCCCCCTTTTGTTCCATCCTTAAAGGGGTCACGCTTGAGGAATGGAGGAACATGGGGAGGCCCCAGGAGATGGCTTTTCTCCGAGCCGCGGCTGGCTCGTTTCGGGCCCATACCTGGGCCGCGCATGCGCACTCAGGCTCCCAAGCACACGCCTCCCTCGGCTCACCTGACCCACCCTTTAGAGGTCACAGCAGTTCCACAGGGTCCCTGGGCACCTGTCCGTGGACACAGGAGCCCTCCCTGCCACCCAGGGGACCGCGCGATTTCCCATGGGCCACACTTCCCAGCAGCTCTCCCAGCTCCTCAGAGACATTGTGCGCAGGAAAAACTTGGGGACCGGGGGCCTGTGCGGGGGATTTTCCAGGGGGCTGTCTGATGGCCAGGCGTCCTCTCTCGCCCGGTGAGTGTCCAAGCCGTCCCTTGACCCCCGCAGGAGACCTGATTCCTTCCATAAGCGGCCCTCTAGCCACATGGGGCCGGGACAACTGGGCCCGGTGTGCCAGCAACTGGCCTACATGGAGGCAAACAAACAGACACCTCAGGCCCGACCCCACCACTGCGAAGATCCCCCTTTTCTTCCATCCGTAAAGGGGTCACGCTTGAGGAGTGGAGGAACATGGGGAGGCCCCAGGAGATGGCTTTTCTCAGAGCCGCGGCTGGCTCGTTTCAGGCCTATACGTGGGCCGCGCGTGCGCACTCACGCTCCCCACACAAGCCTCCCTCGGGTCACGGGACCCACACTTGAGGTGTCTCCTGACCTACACTTGAGGGGTCACGTGAACTACCCCTGAGGGGTCTCGTGACCCACCCCTGAGGGGTCACGTGACCCACCCCTGAGGGGTCTCGTGACCCACCCCTGAGGGGTCACGTGACCCACCCCTTAGGGGTCACGTGACCAACCCCTGAGGGGTCACGTGACCCACCCCTGAGGGGTCACTTGACCCACCCCTGAGGCGTCACGTGAACAAAACCTGAGGGGTCACGTGACCCGCCCCTGAGGGGTCAGGTGACCCACCCTTGAGGGGTCTCGTGACCCACCCTTTTGGGGTCACGTGACCCACCCTTGAGGGTCTCGTGTACCACCCTTGGGAGGTCACAGCAGTTTTACAGGGTCCCTGCGCACCTGTTCGTGGAAACAGAAGCCCTCCCTGCCACTCAGAGGACCGCGCGATTTCCCACAGGCCACACTGCCTAGCAGCACCTTCAGCCCCGCACAGACAGTGTGCTAAGGACAGACTTGGGTACCGGGGGCATGGGCGGGGGATTTCCCATGGAACTCTCTAACGGTCCGGTGCCCTGTGTGGCCCGGGGAGTGCCCATGCCGTTACTTTACCCCGCAGGACACTTGCATCCAGCAATAAGCAGCCCTCTGCCTCCACGGGGC
The DNA here is from genome assembly GCF_022682495.2 of Desmodus rotundus. NCBI lineage: Eukaryota > Metazoa > Chordata > Mammalia > Chiroptera > Phyllostomidae > Desmodus > Desmodus rotundus. The sequence continues at coordinate 195,097 of NW_026527160.1, read as the reverse complement.
TCAAACACCTGCGCCCGGTGTGCGGGCACCTGGCGTACGTGCAGACAAACCCGCAGACCCCTCTGGCCCGAACCCACCACTGCGAAGATCCCCCTTTTCTTCCATCCTTAAAGGGGTCACGCTTGAGGAGTGGAGGAACATGGGGAGGCCCAAGGAGATGGCTTTTCTCCGAGCTGCGGCTGGCTCGTTTCGGGCCCATACCTGGGCCGCGCATGCGCACTCAGGCTCCCAAGCACACGCCTCCCTCGGCTCACCTGACCCACCCTTTAGAGGTCACAGCAGTTCCACAGGATCCCTGGGCACCTGTCCGTGGACACAGGAGCCCTCCCTGCCACCTAGAGGACCACGCGATTTCCGCTGGGGAACACTGCCGGGAATCACTCCCAGCCTCGCACAGACACTGTGCGCAGGATAGGCTTGTGGACCAGGGGCCTGGGCGGGGAATTTTCCAGGGAACTCTCTAAAGGCCAGGTGCCCTCTGTCGCCCTGGGAGTGCCCACGCCGTCCCTTAACCCTGCAGGACACTATCATCCAGCAATAAGCAGCCGTCTGCCTCCACGGGGCTCAAACACCTGGGCCCGTTGTGCGAGCACCTGGCGTACGTGCAGACAAACCCGCAGAACCCTCTGGCCCGAACCCACCACTGCGAAGATCCCCCTTTTCTTCCATCCTTAAAGGGGTCACGCTTGAGGAATGGAGGAACCTGGGGAGGCCCCAGGAGATGGCTTTTCTCCGAGCCGCGGCTTGCTCGTTTCGGGCCCAAACCTGGGCCGCGCATGCGCACTCAGGCTCCCAAGCACACGCCTCCCTCGGCTCACCTGACCCACCCTTTAGAGGTCACAGCAGTTCCACAGGGTCCCTGGGCACCTGTCCGTGGACACAGGAGCCCTCCCTGCCACCCAGGGGACCCCGCGATTTCCCATGGGCCACACTTCCCAGCAGCTCTCCCAGCTCCTCAGAGACATTGTGCGCAGGATAAACTTGGGGACCGGGGGCCTTAGCGGGGGATTTTCCAGGGGGATGTCTGATGGCCAGGCGTCCTCTCTCGCCCGGTGAGTGTCCAAGCCGTCCCTTGACCCCCGCAGGAGACCTGATTCCTTCCATAAGCGGCCCTCTAGCCACATGGGGCCGGGACACCTGGGCCCGGTGTGCCAGCAACTGGCCTACATGGAGGCAAACAAACAGACACCTCAGGCCCGACCCCACCACTGCGAAGATCCCCCTTTTCTTCCATCCGTAAGGGGGTCACGCTTGAGGAGTGGAGGAACATGGGGAGGCCCCAGGAGATGGCTTTTCTCAGAGCCGCGGCTGGCTCGTTTCAGGCCTATACGTGGGCCGCGCGTGCGCACTCACGCTCCCCACACAAGCCTCCCTCGGGTCACGGGACCCACCCTTGAGGTGTCTCCTGACCTACCCTTGAGGGGTCACGTGAACCACCCCTGAGGGGTCTCGTACCCACCCCTGAGGGGTCACGTGACCCACCCCTGAGGGGTCACGTGACCCGCCCCTGAGGGGTCACGTGACCGACCCCTGAGGGGTCAGGTGACCCACACTTGAGGGGTCTCGTGACCCACCCTTTTGGGGTCACCTGACCCACCCTTGAGGGGTCTCGTGTACCACCCTTGGGAGGTCACAGCAGTTTTACAGGGTCCCTGCGCACCTGTTGGTGGAAACAGAAGCCCTCCCTTCCACTCAGAGGACCGCGCGATTTCCCACAGGCCACACTGCTTAGCAGCACCTTCAGCCCCGCACAGACAGTGTGCTAAGGACAGACTTGGGTGCCGGGGGCATGGGCGGGGGATTTCCCATGGAACTCTCTAAGGGTCCGGTGCCCTGTGTGGCCCGGGGAGTGCCCATGCCGTTACTTTACCCCGCAGGACACTTGCATCCAGCAATAAGCAGCCCTCTGCCTCCACGGGGCTCAAACACCTGCGCCCGGTGTGCGGGCAGCTGGCGTACGTGGAGGCAAACCCGCAGAGCCCTCTGGCCCGAACCCACCACTGCGAAGATCCCCCTTTTCTTCCATCCTTAAAGGGGTCACGCTTGAGGAGTGGAAGAACATGGGGAGGCCCCCAGGAGATGGCTTTTCTCCGAGCCGCGGCTGGCTCGTTTCAGGCCTATACGTGGGCCGCGCATGCGCACTCAGGCTCCCAAGCACACGCCTTCCTCGGCTCACCTGACCCACCCTTTAGAGGTCACAGCAGTTCCACAGGATCCCTGGGCACCTGTCCGTGGACACAGGAGCCCTCCCTGCCACCTAGAGGACCACGCGATTTCCGCTGGGGAACACTGCCCGGAAGCACTCCCAGCCTCGCACAGACACTGTGCGCAGGATAGACTTGTGGACCAGGGGCCTGGGCGGGGAATTTTCCAGGGAACTCTCTAAAGGCCAGGTACCCTCTGTCGCCGTGGGAGTGCCCACGCCGTCCCTTAACCCTGCGGGACACTATCATCCAGCAATAAGCAGCCCTCTGCCTCCACGGGGCTCAAACACCTGGGCCCGTTGTGCGAGCACCTGGCGTACGTGCAGACAAACCCGCAGACCCCTCTGGCCCGAACCCACCACTGCGAAGATCCCCCTTTTGTTCCATCCTTAAAGGGGTCACGCTTGAGGAATGGAGGAACATGGGGAGGCCCCAGGAGATGGCTTTTCTCCGAGCCGCGGCTGGCTCGTTTCGGGCCCATACCTGGGCCGCGCATGCGCACTCAGGCTCCCAAGCACACGCCTCCCTCGGCTCACCTGACCCACCCTTTAGAGGTCACAGCAGTTCCACAGGGTCCCTGGGCACCTGTCCGTGGACACAGGAGCCCTCCCTGCCACCCAGGGGACCGCGCGATTTCCCATGGGCCACACTTCCCAGCAGCTCTCCCAGCTCCTCAGAGACATTGTGCGCAGGAAAAACTTGGGGACCGGGGGCCTGTGCGGGGGATTTTCCAGGGGGCTGTCTGATGGCCAGGCGTCCTCTCTCGCCCGGTGAGTGTCCAAGCCGTCCCTTGACCCCCGCAGGAGACCTGATTCCTGCCATAAGCGGCCCTCTAGCCACATGGGGCCGGGACACCTGGGCCCGGTGTGCCAGCAACTGGCCTACATGGAGGCAAACAAACAGACACCTCAGGCCCGACCCCACCACTGCGAAGATCCCCCTTTTCTTCCATCCGTAAAGGGGTCACGCTTGAGGAGTGGAGGAACATGGGGAGGCCCCAGGAGATGGCTTTTCTCAGAGCCGCGGCTGGCTCGTTTCAGGCCTATACGTGGGCCACGCGTGCGCACTCACGCTCCCCACACAAGCCTCCCTCGGGTCACGGGACCCACACTTGAGGTGTCTCCTGACCTACCCTTGAGGGGTCACGTGAACTACCCCTGAGGGGTCTCGTGACCCACCCCTGAGGGGTCACGTGACCCACCCCTGAGGGGTCTCGTGACCCACCCCTGAGGGGTCACGTGACCAACCCCTGAGGGGTCACGTGACCAACCCCTGAGGGGTCACGTGACCCACCCCTGAGGCGTCACGAGACCAACACCTGAGGGGTCAGGTGACCCACCCTTGAGGGGTCTCCTGACCCACCCTTGGGAGGTCACGTGCCCCACCCTTGAGGGTCTCGTGTACCACCCTTGGGAGGTCACAGCAGTTTTACAGGGTCCCTGCGCACCTGTTCGTGGAAACAGAAGCCCTCCCTGCCACTCAGAGGACCGCGCGATTTCCCACAGGCCACACTGCCTAGCAGCACCTTCAGCCCCGCACAGACAGTGTGCTAAGGACAGACTTGGGTACCGGGGGCATGGGCGGGGGATTTCCCATGGAACTCTCTAACGGTCCGGTGCCCTGTGTGGCCCGGGGAGTGCCCATGCCGTTACTTTACCCCGCAGGACACTTGCATCCAGCAATAAGCAGCCCTCTGCCTCCACGGGGCTCAAACACCTGCGCCCGGTGTGCGGGCACCTGGCGTACGTGCAGACAAACCCGCAGTCCCCTCTGGCCCGAACCCACCACTGCGAAGATCCCCCTTTTCTTCCATCCTTAAAGGGGTCACGCTTGAGGAGTGGAGGAACATGGGGAGGCCCCAGGAGAAGGCTTTTCTCCGAGCCGCGGCTGGCTCGTTTCGGGCCCATACCTGGGCCGCGCATGCGCACTCAGGCTCCCAAGCACACGCCTCCCTCGGCTCTCCTGACCCACCCTTTAGAGGTCACAGCAGTTCCACAGGGTCCCTGGGCACCTGTCCGTGGACACAGGAGCCCTCCCTGCCACCTAGAGGACCACGCGATTTCCGCTGGGGAACACTGCCGGGAATCACTCCCAGCCTCGCACAGACACTGTGCGCAGGATAGGCTTGTGGACCAGGGGCCTGGGCGGGGAATTTTCCAGGGAACTCTCTAAAGGCCAGGTGCCCTCTGTCGCCCTGGGAGTGCCCACGCCGTCCCTTAACCCTGCAGGACACTATCATCCAGCAATAAGCAGCCCTCTGCCTCCACGGGGCTCAAACACCTGGGCCCGTTGTGCGAGCACCTGGCGTACGTGCAGACAAACCCGCAGACCCCTCTGGCCCGAACCCACCACTGCGAAGATCCCCCTTTTCTTCCATCCTTAAAGGGGTCACGCTTGAGGAATGGAGGAACATGTGGAGGCCCCAGGAGATGGCTTTTCTCCGAGCCGCGGCTGGCTCGTTTCGGGCCCAAACCTGGGCCGCGCATGCGCACTCAGGCTCCCAAGCACACGCCTCCCTCGGCTCACCTGACCCACCCTTTAGAGGTCACAGCAGTTCCACAGGATCCCTGGGCACCTGTCCGTGGACACAGGAGCCCTCCCTGCCACCAAGAGGACCACGCGATTTCCGCTGGGGAACACTGCCGGGAATCACTCCCAGCCTCGCACAGACACTGTGCGCAGGATAGACTTGTGGACCAGGGGCCTGGGCGGGGAATTTTCCAGGGAACTCTCTAAAGGCCAGGTGCCCTCTGTCGCCCTGGGAGTGCCCACGCCGTCCCTTAACCCTGCGGGACACTATCATCCAGCAATAAGCAGCCCTCTGCCTCCACGGGGCTCAAACACCTGGGCCCGTTGTGCGAGCACCTGGCGTACGTGCAGACAAACCCGCAGACCCCTCTGGCCCGAACCCACCACTGCGAAGATCCCCCTTTTCTTCCATCCTTAAAGGGGTCACGCTTGAGGAATGGAGGAACATGGGGAGGCCCCAGGAGATGGCTTTTCTCCGAGCCGCGGCTGGCTCGTTTCGGGCCCAAACCTGGGCCGCGCATGCGCACTCAGGCTCCCAAGCACACGCCTCCCTCGGCTCACCTGACCCACCCTTTAGAGGTCACAGCAGTTCCACAGGGTCCCTGGGCACCTGTCCGTGGACACAGGAGCCCTCCCTGCCACCCAGGGGACCCCGCGATTTCCCATGGGCCACACTTCCCAGCAGCTCTCCCAGCTCCTCAGAGACATTGTGCGCAGAATAAACTTGGGGACCGGGGGCCTGAGCGGGGGATTTTCCAGGGGGCTGTCTGATGGCCAGGCGTCCTCTCTCGCCCGGTGAGTGTCCAAGCCGTCCCTTGACCCCCGCAGGAGACCTGATTCTTTCCATAAGCGGCCCTCTAGCCACATGGGGCCGGGACACCTGGGCCCGGTGTGCCAGCAACTGGCCTACATGGAGGCAAACAAACAGACACCTCAGGCCCGACCCCACCACTGCGAAGATCCCCCTTTTCTTCCATCCGTAAGGGGGTCACGCTTGAGGAGTGGAGGAACATGGGGAGGCCCCAGGAGATGGCTTTTCTCAGAGCCGCGGCTGGCTCGTTTCAGGCCTATACGTGGGCCGCGCGTGCGCACTCACGCTCCCCACACAAGCCTCCCTCGGGTCACGGGACCCACCCTTGAGGTGTCTCCTGACCTACCCTTGAGGGGTCACGTGAACCACCCCTGAGGGGTCTCGTACCCACCCCTGAGGGGTCACGTGACCCACCCCTGAGGGATCTGGTGACCCAACACTGAGGGGTCACGTGACCCACCCCTGAGGGGTCACGTGACCCACCCCTGAGGGGTCACGTGACCCACCCCTGAGGGGTCACGTGACCCGCCCCTGAGGGGTCACGTGACCCACCCCTGAGGCGTCACGAGACCAACACCTGAGGGGTCAGGTGACCCACCCTTGAGGGGTCTCCTGACCCACCCTTGGGAGGTCACGTGCCCCACCCTTGAGGGGTCACATGACCCACCTTGAGAGGTCACAGCAGTTTTACAGGGTCCCTGCGCACCTGTTCGTGGAAACAGAAGCCCTCCCTGCCACTCAGAGGACCGCGCGATTTCCCACAGGCCACACTGCTTAGCAGCACCTTCAGCCCCGCACAGACAGTGTGCTAAGGACAGACTTGGGTGCCGGGGGCATGGGCGGGGGATTTCCCATGGAACTCTCTAAGGGTCCGGTGCCCTGTGTGGCCCGGGGAGTGCCCATGCCGTTACTTTACCCCGCAGGACACTTGCATCCAGCAATAAGCAGCCCTCTGCCTCCACGGGGCTCAAACACCTGCGCCCGGTGTGCGGGCACCTGGCGTACGTGGAGGCAAACCCGCAGAGCCCTCTGGCCCGAACCCACCACTGCGAAGATCCCCCTTTTCTTCCATCCTTAAAGGGGTCACGCTTGAGGAGTGGAGGAACATGGGGAGGCCCCAGGAGAAGGCTTTTCTCCGAGCCGCGGCTGGCTCGTTTCGGGCCCATACCTGGGCCGCGCATGCGCACTCAGGCTCCCAAGCACACGCCTCCCTCGGCTCACCTGACCCACCCTTTAGAGGTCACAGCAGTTCCACAGGGTCCCTGGGCACCTGTCCGTGGACACAGGAGCCCTCCCTGCCACCCAGGGGACCGCGCGATTTCCCATGGGCCACACTTCCCAGCAGCTCTCCCAGCTCCTCAGAGACAGTGTGCGCAGGAAAGACTTGGGGACCGGGGGCCTGGGCGGGGGATTTCCAGGGGGCTGTCCGATGGCCAGGCGTCCTCTCTCGCCCGGTGAGTGGCCAAGCCGTCCCTTGACCCCCGCAGGAGACCTGATTCCTGCCATAAGCGGCCCTCTAGCCACATGGGGCCGGGACACCTGGGCCCGGTGTGCCAGCAACTGGCCTACATGGAGGCAAACATACAGACACCTCAGGCCCGACCCCACCACTGCGAAGATCCCCCTTTTCTTCCATCCGTAAAGGGGTCACGCTTGAGGAGTGGAAGAACATTGGGAGGTCCCCAGGAGATGGCTTTTCTCCGAGCCGCGGCTGGCTCGTTTCGGGCCTATACATGGGCCACGCGTGCGCACTCAGGCTCCCCACGCAAGCCTCCCTCGGGTCACGGGAGCCACCCTTGAAGTGTCTCCTGACCCACCCCTGAGGGGTCTCACGACCCACCCCTGAGGGCTCACGTGACCAACCCCTGAGGGGTCACGTGACCCACCCTTGAGGGGTCTCGTGACCCACCCCTGAGGGGGTCATGTGACCCACCCCTGAGGGGTCACGTGACCCACCCCTGAGAGATCACGTGACCCACCCCTGAGGGGGTCACGTGACCCACCCATGAGGGGTCAGGTGACCCACCCCTGAGGGGGTCACGTGACCCACCCCTGAGGGGTCTCGTGACCCACCCCTGAGGGGTCACGTAACCCACTCTTTGGCGGTCACGTGACCCACCCTTGTGGGGTCCCGTGACCCACCGTTGAGGGGTCTCGTGACCCACCCTTGGGAGGTCACGTGCCCCACCCTTGAGGGGTCACATGACCCACCTTGAGAGGTCACAGCAGTTTTACAGGGTCCCTGCGCACCTGTTCGGGGAAACAGAAGCCCTCCCTGCCACTCAGAGGACCGCGCGATTTCCCACAGGCCACACTGCCTAGCAGCACCTTCAGCCCCGCACAGACAGTGTGCTAAGGACAGACTTGGGTACCGGGGGCATGGGCGGGAGATTTCCCATGGAACTCTCTAAGGGTCCGGTGCCCTGTGTGGCCCGGGGAGTGCCCATGCCGTTACTTTACCCCGCAGGACACTTGCATCCAGCAATAAGCAGCCCTCTGCCTCCACGGGGCTCAAACACCTGGGCCCGGTGTGCGGGCACCTGGCGTACGTGGAGGCAAACACGCAGAGCCCTCTGGCCCGAACCCACCACTGCGAAGATCCCCCTTTTCTTCCACCCGTAAAGGGGTCACGCTTGAGGAGTGGAAGAACATGGGGAGGCCCCCAGGAGATGGCTTTTCTCCGAGCCGCGGCTGGCTCGTTTCGGGCCTATACGTGGGCCACGCGTGCGCACTCAGGCTCCCCACGCCAGCCTCCCTCGGGTCACGGGACCCACCCTTGAGGTGTCTCCTGACCCACCCCTGAGGGCTCACGTGACCAACCCTTGAGGGGTCACGTGACCCACCCTTGAGGGGTCACGTGACCCACCCCTGAGGGGTCTCGTGACCCACCCCTGAGGGGGTCATGTGACCCACCCCTGAGAGGTCACGTGACCCACCCCTGAGAGGTCACGTGACCCACCCCTGAGGGGTCTCCTGACCCACCCCTGAGGGGGTCACGTGACCCACCCATGAGGGGTCTCGTGACCCACCCCTGAGGGGTCACGTGACCCACCCCTGAGGGGTCTCGTGACCCACCCCTGAGGGGGTCATGTGACCCACCCCTGAGAGGTCACGTGACCCACCCCTGAGGGGGTCACGTGACCCACCCCTGAGGGGTCTCGTGACCCACCCCTGAGGGGGTCACGTGACCCACCCCTGAGGGGTCTCGTGACCCACCCCTGAGGGGTCACGTGACCCACCCCTGAGGGGTCACGTGACCCACCCCTGAGGGGTCAGGTGACCCACCCCTGAGGGGTCTCGTGACCCAACCTTTGTTGGTCACGTGACCCACCCTTGTGGGGTCCCGTGACCCACCCTTGAGGGGTCTCGTGACCCACCCTTGGGAGGTCACGTGCCCCACCCTTGAGGGGTCTCGTGACCCACCCTTTTGGGGTCACGTGACCCACCCTTGAGGGGTCTCGTGTACCACCCTTGGGAGGTCACAGCAGTTTTACAGGGTCCCTGCGCACCTGTTCGGGGAAACAGAAGCCCTCCCTTCCACTCAGAGGACCGCGCGATTTCCCACAGGCCACACTGCTTAGCAGCACCTTCAGCCCCGCACAGACAGTGTGCTAAGGACAGACTTGGGTGCCGGGGGCATGGGCGGGGGATTTCCCATGGAACTCTCTAAGGGTCCGGTGCCCTGTGTGGCCCGGGGAGTGCCCATGCTGTTACTTTACCCCGCAGGACACTTGCATCCAGCAATAAGCAGCCCTCTGCCTCCACGGGGCTCAAACACCTGCGCCCGGTGTGCGGGCACCTGGCGTACGTGGAGGCAAACCCGCAGAGCCCTCTGGCCCGAACCCACCACTGCGAAGATCCCCCTTTTCTTCCATCCGTAAAGGGGTCACGCTTGAGGAGTGGAAGAACATGGGGAGGCCCCCAGGAGATGGCTTTTCTCCGAGCCGCGGCTGGCTCGTTTCGGGCCTATACGTGGGCCGCGCATGCGCACTCAGGCTCCCAAGCACACGCCTCCCTCGGCTCACCTGACCCACCCTTTAGAGGTCACAGCAGTTCCACAGGATCCCTGGGCACCTGTCCGTGGACACAGGAGCCCTCCCTGCCACCTAGAGGACCACGCGATTTCCGCTGGGGAACACTGCCCGGAAGCACTCCCAGCCTCGCACAGACACTGTGCGCAGGATAGACTTGTGGACCAGGGGCCTGGGCGGGGAATTTTCCAGGGAACTCTCTAAAGGCCAGGTGCCCTCTGTCGCCCTGGGAGTGCCCACGCCGTCCCTTAACCCTGCGGGACACTATCATCCAGCAATAAGCAGCCCTCTGCCTCCACGGGGCTCAAACACCTGGGCCCGTTGTGCGAGCACCTGGCGTACGTGCAGACAAACCCGCAGACCCATCTGGCCCGAACCCACCACTGCGAAGATCCCCCTTTTGTTCCATCCTTAAAGGGGTCACGCTTGAGGAATGGAGGAACATGGGGAGGCCCCAGGAGATGGCTTTTCTCCGAGCCGCGGCTGGCTCGTTTCGGGCCCATACCTGGGCCGCGCATGCGCACTCAGGCTCCCAAGCACACGCCTCCCTCGGCTCACCTGACCCACCCTTTAGAGGTCACAGCAGTTCCACAGGGTCCCTGGGCACCTGTCCGTGGACACAGGAGCCCTCCCTGCCACCCAGGGGACCGCGCGATTTCCCATGGGCCACACTTCCCAGCAGCTCTCCCAGCTCCTCAGAGACATTGTGCGCAGGAAAAACTTGGGGACCGGGGGCCTGTGCGGGGGATTTTCCAGGGGGCTGTCTGATGGCCAGGCGTCCTCTCTCGCCCGGTGAGTGTCCAAGCCGTCCCTTGACCCCCGCAGGAGACCTGATTCCTTCCATAAGCGGCCCTCTAGCCACATGGGGCCGGGACAACTGGGCCCGGTGTGCCAGCAACTGGCCTACATGGAGGCAAACAAACAGACACCTCAGGGCCCGACCCCACCACTGCGAAGATCCCCCTTTTCTTCCATCCGTAAAGGGGTCACGCTTGAGGAGTGGAGGAACATGGGGAGGCCCCAGGAGATGGCTTTTCTCAGAGCCGCGGCTGGCTCGTTTCAGGCCTATACGTGGGCCGCGCGTGCGCACTCACGCTCCCCACACAAGCCTCCCTCGGGTCACGGGACCCACACTTGAGGTGTCTCCTGACCTACACTTGAGGGGTCACGTGAACTACCCCTGAGGGGTCTCGTGACCCACCCCTGAGGGGTCACGTGACCCACCCCTGAGGGGTCTCGTGACCCACCCCTGAGGGGTCACGTGACCCACCCCTTAGGGGTCACGTGACCAACCCCTGAGGGGTCACGTGACCCACCCCTGAGGGGTCACTTGACCCACCCCTGAGGCGTCACGTGAACAAAACCTGAGGGGTCACGTGACCCGCCCCTGAGGGGTCAGGTGACCCACCCTTGAGGGGTCTCGTGACCCACCCTTTTGGGGTCACGTGACCCACCCTTGAGGGTCTCGTGTACCACCCTTGGGAGGTCACAGCAGTTTTACAGGGTCCCTGCGCACCTGTTCGTGGAAACAGAAGCCCTCCCTGCCACTCAGAGGACCGCGCGATTTCCCACAGGCCACACTGCCTAGCAGCACCTTCAGCCCCGCACAGACAGTGTGCTAAGGACAGACTTGGGTACCGGGGGCATGGGCGGGGGATTTCCCATGGAACTCTCTAACGGTCCGGTGCCCTGTGTGGCCCGGGGAGTGCCCATGCCGTTACTTTACCCCGCAGGACACTTGCATCCAGCAATAAGCAGCCCTCTGCCTCCACGGGGCTCAAACACCTGCGCCCGGTGTGCGGGCACCTGGCGTACGTGCAGACAAACCCGCAGACCCCTCTGGCCCGAACCCACCACTGCGAAGATCCCCCTTTTCTTCCATCCTTAAAGGGGTCACGCTTGAGGAGTGGAGGAACATGGGGAGGCCCCAGGAGATGGCTTTTCTCCGAGCTGCGGCTGGCTCGTTTCGGGCCCATACCTGGGCCGCGCATGCGCACTCAGGCTCCCAAGCACACGCCTCCCTCGGCTCACCTGACCCACCCTTTAGAGGTCACAGCAGTTCCACAGGATCCCTGGGCACCTGTCCGTGGACACAGGAGCCCTCCCTGCCACCTAGAGGACCACGCGATTTCCGCTGGGGAACACTGCCGGGAATCACTCCCAGCCTCGCACAGACACTGTGCGCAGGATAGGCTTGTGGACCAGGGGCCTGGGCGGGGAATTTTCCAGGGAACTCTCTAAAGGCCAGGTGCCCTCTGTCGCCCTGGGAGTGCCCACGCCGTCCCTTAACCCTGCAGGACACTATCATCCAGCAATAAGCAGCCGTCTGCCTCCACGGGGCTCAAACACCTGGGCCCGTTGTGCGAGCACCTGGCGTACGTGCAGACAAACCCGCAGAACCCTCTGGCCCGAACCCACCACTGCGAAGATCCCCCTTTTCTTCCATCCTTAAAGGGGTCACGCTTGAGGAATGGAGGAACCTGGGGAGGCCCCAGGAGATGGCTTTTCTCCGAGCCGCGGCTGGCTCGTTTCGGGCCCAAACCTGGGCCGCGCATGCGCACTCAGGCTCCCAAGCACACGCCTCCCTCGGCTCACCTGACCCACCCTTTAGAGGTCACAGCAGTTCCACAGGGTCCCTGGGCACCTGTCCGTGGACACAGGAGCCCTCCCTGCCACCCAGGGGACCCCGCGATTTCCCATGGGCCACACTTCCCAGCAGCTCTCCCAGCTCCTCAGAGACATTGTGCGCAGGATAAACTTGGGGACCGGGGGCCTTAGCGGGGGATTTTCCAGGGGGCTGTCTGATGGCCAGGCGTCCTCTCTCGCCCGGTGAGTGTCCAAGCCGTCCCTTGACCCCCGCAGGAGACCTGATTCCTTCCATAAGCGGCCCTCTAGCCACATGGGGCCGGGACACCTGGGCCCGGTGTGCCAGCAACTGGCCTACATGGAGGCAAACAAACAGACACCTCAGGCCCGACCCCACCACTGCGAAGATCCCCCTTTTCTTCCATCCGTAAGGGGGTCACGCTTGAGGAGTGGAGGAACATGGGGAGGCCCCAGGAGATGGCTTTTCTCAGAGCCGCGGCTGGCTCGTTTCAGGCCTATACGTGGGCCGCGCGTGCGCACTCACGCTCCCCACACAAGCCTCCCTCGGGTCACGGGACCCACCCTTGAGGTGTCTCCTGACCTACCCTTGAGGGGTCACGTGAACCACCCCTGAGGGGTCTCGTACCCACCCCTGAGGGGTCACGTGACCCACCCCTGAGGGATCTGGTGACCCAACACTGAGGGGTCACGTGACCCACCCCAGAGGGGTCTCGTGACCCACCCCTGAGGGGTCACGTGACCCACCCCTGAGGGGTCACGTGACCCGCCCCTGAGGGGTCACGTGACCGACCCCTGAGGGGTCAGGTGACCCACACTTGAGGGGTCTCGTGACCCACCCTTTTGGGGTCACCTGACCCACCCTTGAGGGGTCTCGTGTACCACCCTTGGGAGGTCACAGCAGTTTTACAGGGTCCCTGCGCACCTGTTGGTGGAAACAGAAGCCCTCCCTTCCACTCAGAGGACCGCGCGATTTCCCACAGGCCACACTGCTTAGCAGCACCTTCAGCCCCGCACAGACAGTGTGCTAAGGACAGACTTGGGTGCCGGGGGCATGGGCGGGGGATTTCCCATGGAACTCTCTAAGGGTCCGGTGCCCTGTGTGGCCCGGGGAGTGCCCATGCCGTTACTTTACCCCGCAGGACACTTGCATCCAGCAATAAGCAGCCCTCTGCCTCCACGGGGCTCAAACACCTGCGCCCGGTGTGCGGGCACCTGGCGTACGTGGAGGCAAACCCGCAGAGCCCTCTGGCCCGAACCCACCACTGCGAAGATCCCCCTTTTCTTCCATCCTTAAAGGGGTCACGCTTGAGGAGTGGAAGAACATGGGGAGGCCCCCAGGAGATGGCTTTTCTCCGAGCCGCGGCTGGCTCGTTTCGGGCCTATACGTGGGCCGCGCATGCGCACTCAGGCTCCCAAGCACACGCCTTCCTCGGCTCACCTGACCCACCCTTTAGAGGTCACAGCAGTTCCACAGGATCCCTGGGCACCTGTCCGTGGACACAGGAGCCCTCCCTGCCACCTAGAGGACCACGCGATTTCCGCTGGGGAACACTGCCCGGAAGCACTCCCAGCCTCGCACAGACACTGTGCGCAGGATAGACTTGTGGACCAGGGGCCTGGGCGGGGAATTTTCCAGGGAACTCTCTAAAGGCCAGGTGCCCTCTGTCGCCGTGGGAGTGCCCACGCCGTCCCTTAACCCTGCGGGACACTATCATCCAGCAATAAGCAGCCCTCTGCCTCCACGGGGCTCAAACACCTGGGCCCGTTGTGCGAGCACCTGGCGTACGTGCAGACAAACCCGCAGACCCCTCTGGCCCGAACCCACCACTGCGAAGATCCCCCTTTTCTTCCATCCTTAAAGGGGTCACGCTTGAGGAATGGAGGAACATGGGGAGGCCCCAGGAGATGGCTTTTCTCCGAGCCGCGGCTGGCTCGTTTCGGGCCCATACCTGGGCCGCGCATGCGCACTCAGGCTCCCAAGCACACGCCTCCCTCGGCTCACCTGACCCACCCTTTAGAGGTCACAGCAGTTCCACAGGGTCCCTGGGCACCTGTCCGTGGACACAGGAGCCCTCCCTGCCACCCAGGGGACCGCGCGATTTCCCATGGGCCACACTTCCCAGCAGCTCTCCCAGCTCCTCAGAGACATTGTGCGCAGGAAAAACTTGGGGACCGGGGGCCTGTGCGGGGGATTTTCCAGGGGGCTGTCTGATGGCCAGGCGTCCTCTCTCGCCCGGTGAGTGTCCAAGCCGTCCCTTGACCCCCGCAGGAGACCTGATTCCTGCCATAAGCGGCCCTCTAGCCACATGGGGCCGGGACACCTGGGCCCGGTGTGCCAGCAACTGGCCTACATGGAGGCAAACAAACAGACACCTCAGGCCCGACCCCACCACTGCGAAGATCCCCCTTTTCTTCCATCCGTAAAGGGGTCACGCTTGAGGAGTGGAGGAACATGGGGAGGCCCCAGGAGATGGCTTTTCTCAGAGCCGCGGCTGGCTCGTTTCAGGCCTATACGTGGGCCACGCGTGCGCACTCACGCTCCCCACACAAGCCTCCCTCGGGTCACGGGACCCACACTTGAGGTGTCTCCTGACCTACCCTTGAGGGGTCACGTGAACTACCCCTGAGGGGTCTCGTGACCCACCCCTGAGGGGTCACGTGACCCACCCCTGAGGGGTCTCGTGACCCACCCCTGAGGGGTCACGTGACCAACCCCTGAGGGGTCACGTGACCAACCCCTGAGGGGTCACGTGACCCACCCCTGAGGCGTCACGAGACCAACACCTGAGGGGTCAGGTGACCCACCCTTGAGGGGTCTCCTGACCCACCCTTGGGAGGTCACGTGCCCCACCCTTGAGGGGTCACATGACCCACCTTGAGAGGTCACAGCAGTTTTACAGGGTCCCTGCGCACCTGTTCGTGGAAACAGAAGCCCTCCCTGCCACTCAGAGGACCGCGCGATTTCCCACAGGCCACACTGCTTAGCAGCACCTTCAGCCCCGCACAGACAGTGTGCTAAGGACAGACTTGGGTGCCGGGGGCATGGGCGGGGGATTTCCCATGGAACTCTCTAAGGGTCCGGTGCCCTGTGTGGCCCGGGGAGTGCCCATGCCGTTACTTTACCCCGCAGGACACTTGCATCCAGCAATAAGCAGCCCTCTGCCTCCACGGGGCTCAAACACCTGCGCCCGGTGTGCGGGCACCTGGCGTACGTGGAGGCAAACCCGCAGAGCCCTCTGGCCCGAACCCACCACTGCGAAGATCCCCCTTTTCTTCCATCCTTAAAGGGTCACGCTTGAGGAGTGGAGGAACATGGGGAGGCCCCAGGAGAAGGCTTTTCTCCGAGCCGCGGCTGGCTCGTTTCGGGCCCATACCTGGGCCGCGCATGCGCACTCAGGCTCCCAAGCACACGCCTCCCTCGGCTCACCTGACCCACCCTTTAGAGGTCACAGCAGTTCCACAGGGTCCCTGGGCACCTGTCCGTGGACACAGGAGCCCTCCCTGCCACCCAGGGGACCGCGCGATTTCCCATGGGCCACACTTCCCAGCAGCTCTCCCAGCTCCTCAGAGACAGTGTGCGCAGGAAAGACTTGGGGACCGGGGGCCTGGGCGGGGGATTTTCCAGGGGGCTGTCCGATGGCCAGGCGTCCTCTCTCGCCCGGTGAGTGGCCAAGCCATCCCTTGACCCCCGCAGGAGACCTGATTCCTGCCATAAGCGGCCCTCTAGCCACATGGGGCCGGGAAACCTGGGCCCGGTGTGCCAGCAACTGGCCTACATGGAGGCAAACATACAGACACCTCAGGCCCGACCCCACCACTGCGAAGATCCCCCTTTTCTTCCATCCGTAAAGGGGTCACGCTTGAGGAGTGGAAGAACATTGGGAGGCCCCCAGGAGATGGCTTTTCTCCGAGCCGCGGCTGGCTCGTTTCGGGCCTATACATGGGCCACGCGTGCGCACTCAGGCTCCCCACGCAAGCCTCCCTCGGGTCACGGGAGCCACCCTTGAAGTGTCTCCTGACCCACCCCTGAGGGGTCTCACGACCCACCCCTGAGGGCTCACGTGACCAACCCCTGAGGGGTCACGTGACCCACCCTTGAGGGGTCTCGTGACCCACCCCTGAGGGGGTCATGTGACCCACCCCTGAGGGGTCACGTGACCCACCCCTGAGAGATCACGTGACCCACCCCTGAGGGGGTCACGTGACCCACCCATGAGGGGTCAGGTGACCCACCCCTGAGGGGGTCACGTGACCCACCCCTGAGGGGTCTCGTGACCCACCCCTGAGGGGTCACGTAACCCACTCTTTGGCGGTCACGTGACCCACCCTTGTGGGGTCCCGTGACCCACCGTTGAGGGGTCTCGTGACCCACCCTTGGGAGGTCACGTGCCCCACCCTTGAGGGGTCATATGACCCACCTTGAGAGGTCACAGCAGTTTTACAGGGTCCCTGCGCACCTGTTCGGGGAAACAGAAGCCCTCCCTGCCACTCAGAGGACCGCGCGATTTCCCACAGGCCACACTGCCTAGCAGCACCTTCAGCCCCGCACAGACAGTGTGCTAAGGACAGACTTGGGTACCGGGGGCATGGGCGGGAGATTTCCCATGGAACTCTCTAAGGGTCCGGTGCCCTGTGTGGCCCGGGGAGTGCCCATGCCGTTACTTTACCCCGCAGGACACTTGCATCCAGCAATAAGCAGCCCTCTGCCTCCACGGGGCTCAAACACCTGGGCCCGGTGTGCGGGCACCTGGCGTACGTGGAGGCAAACACGCAGAGCCCTCTGGCCCGAACCCACCACTGCGAAGATCCCCCTTTTCTTCCACCCGTAAAGGGGTCACGCTTGAGGAGTGGAAGAACATGGGGAGGCCCCCAGGAGATGGCTTTTCTCCGAGCCGCGGCTGGCTCGTTTCGGGCCTATACGTGGGCCACGCGTGCGCACTCAGGCTCCCCACGCCAGCCTCCCTCGGGTCACGGGACCCACCCTTGAGGTGTCTCCTGACCCACCCCTGAGGGGTCTCGCGACCCACCCCTGAGGACTCACGTGACCAACCCTTGAGGGGTCACGTGACCCACACTTGAGGGGTCACGTGACCCACCCCTGAGGGGTCTCGTGACCCACCCCTGAGGGGGTCATGTGACCCACCCCTGAGAGGTCACGTGACCCACCCCTGAGAGGTCACGTGACCCACCCCCGAGGGGTCTCGTGACCCACCCCTGAGGGGGTCACGTGACCCACCCATGAGGGGTCTCGTGACCCACCCCTGAGGGGTCACGTGACCCACCCCTGAGGGGTCTCGTGACCCACCCCTGAGGGGTCTCGTGACCCACCCCTGAGGGGTCACGTGACCCACCCCTGAGAGGTCACGTGACCCACCCCTGAGGGGTCACGTGACCCACCCCTGAGAGGTCACGTGACCCACCCCTGAGAGGTCACGTGACCCACCCCCGAGGGGTCTCGTGACCCACCCCTGAGAGGTCACGTGACCCACCCCTGAGGGGTCACGTGACCCACCCCTGAGGGGTCTCGTGACCCACCCCTGAGGGGGTCACGTGACCCACCCATGAGGGGTCTCGTGACCCACCCCTGAGGGGTCACGTGACCCACCCCTGAGGGGTCACGTGACCCACCCCTGAGGGGTCAGGTGACCCACCCCTGAGGGGTCTCGTGACCCACCCTTTGTTGGTCACGTGACCCACCCTTGTGGGGTCCCGTGACCCACCCTTGAGGGGTCTCGTGACCCACCCTTGGGAGGTCACGTGCCCCACCCTTGAGGGGTCTCGTGACCCACCCTTTTGGGGTCACGTGACCCACCCTTGAGGGGTCTCGTGTACCACCCTTGGGAGGTCACAGCAGTTTTACAGGGTCCCTGCGCACCTGTTCGTGGAAACAGAAGCCCTCCCTTCCACTCAGAGGACCGCGCGATTTCCCACAGGCCACACTGCTTAGCAGCACCTTCAGCCCCGCACAGACAGTGTGCTAAGGACAGACTTGGGTGCCGGGGGCATGGGCGGGGGATTTCCCATGGAACTCTCTAAGGGTCCGGTGCCCTGTGTGGCCCGGGGAGTGCCCATGCTGTTACTTTACCCCGCAGGACACTTGCATCCAGCAATAAGCAGCCCTCTGCCTCCACGGGGCTCAAACACCTGCGCCCGGTGTGCGGGCACCTGGCGTACGTGGAGGCAAACCCGCAGAGCCCTCTGGCCCGAACCCACCACTGCGAAGATCCCCCTTTTCTTCCATCCGTAAAGGGGTCACGCTTGAGGAGTGGAAGAACATGGGGAGGCCCCCAGGAGATGGCTTTTCTCCGAGCCGCGGCTGGCTCGTTTCGGGCCTATACGTGGGCCGCGCATGCGCACTCAGGCTCCCAAGCACACGCCTCCCTAGGCTCACCTGACCCACCCTTTAGAGGTCACAGCAGTTCCACAGGATCCCTGGGCACCTGTCCGTGGACACAGGAGCCCTCCCTGCCACCTAGAGGACCACGCGATTTCCGCTGGGGAACACTGCCCGGAAGCACTCCCAGCCTCGCACAGACACTGTGCGCAGGATAGACTTGTGGACCAGGGGCCTGGGCGGGGAATTTTCCAGGGAACTCTCTAAAGGCCAGGTGCCCTCTGTCGCCCTGGGAGTGCCCACGCCGTCCCTTAACCCTGCGGGACACTATCATCCAGCAATAAGCAGCCCTCTGCCTCCACGGGGCTCAAACACCTGGGCCCGTTGTGCGAGCACCTGGCGTACGTGCAGACAAACCCGCAGACCCATCTGGCCCGAACCCACCACTGCGAAGATCCCCCTTTTGTTCCATCCTTAAAGGGGTCACGCTTGAGGAATGGAGGAACATGGGGAGGCCCCAGGAGATGGCTTTTCTCCGAGCCGCGGCTGGCTCGTTTCGGGCCCATACCTGGGCCGCGCATGCGCACTCAGGCTCCCAAGCACACGCCTCCCTCCGCTCACCTGACCCACCCTTTAGAGGTCACAGCAGTTCCACAGGGTCCCTGGGCACCTGTCCGTGGACACAGGAGCCCTCCCTGCCACCCAGGGGACCGCGCGATTTCCGATGGGCCACACTTCCCAGCAGCTCTCCCAGCTCCTCAGAGACATTGTGCGCAGGAAAAACTTGGGGACCGGGGGCCTGTGCGGGGGATTTTCCAGGGGGCTGTCTGATGGCCAGGCGTCCTCTCTCGCCCGGTGAGTGTCCAAGCCGTCCCTTGACCCCCGCAGGAGACCTGATTCCTTCCATAAGCGGCCCTCTAGCCACATGGGGCCGGGACAACTGGGCCTGGTGTGCCAGCAACTGGCCTACATGGAGGCAAACAAACAGACACCTCAGGCCCGACCCCACCACTGCGAAGATCCCCCTTTTCTTCCATCCGTAAAGGGGTCACGCTTGAGGAGTGGAGGAACATGGGGAGGCCCCAGGAGATGGCTTTTCTCAGAGCCGCGGCTGGCTCGTTTCAGGCCTATACGTGGGCCGCGCGTGCGCACTCACGCTCCCCACACAAGCCTCCCTCGGGTCACGGGACCCACACTTGAGGTGTCTCGTGACCTACACTTGAGGGGTCACGTGAACTACCCCTGAGGGGTCTCGTGACCCACCCCTGAGGGGTCACCTGACCCACCCCTGAGGGGTCTCGTGACCCACCGCTGAGGGGTCACGTGACCCGCCCCTGAGGGGTCACGTGACCCACCCCTGAGGGGTCAGGTGACCCACCCTTGAGGGGTCTCGTGACCCACCCTTTTGGGGTCACGTGACCCACCCTTGAGGGTCTCGTGTACCACCCTTGGGAGGTCACAGCAGTTTTACAGGGTCCCTGCGCACCTGTTCGTGGAAACAGAAGCCCTCCCTGCCACTCAGAGGACCGCGCGATTTCCCACAGGCCACACTGCCTAGCAGCACCTTCAGCCCCGCACAGACAGTGTGCTAAGGACAGACTTGGGTACCGGGGGCATGGGCGGGGGATTTCCCATGGAACTCTCTAACGGTCCGGTGCCCTGTGTGGCCCGGGGAGTGCCCATGCCGTTACTTTACCCCGCAGGACACTTGCATCCAGCAATAAGCAGCCCTCTGCCTCCACGGGGCTCAAACACCTGCGCCCGGTGTGCGGGCACCTGGCGTACGTGCAGACAAACCCGCAGACCCCTCTGGCCCGAACCCACCACTGCGAAGATCCCCCTTTTCTTCCATCCTTAAAGGGGTCACGCTTGAGGAGTGGAGGAACATGGGGAGGCCCCAGGAGAAGGCTTTTCTCCGAGCCGCGGCTGGCTCGTTTCGGGCCCATACCTGTGCCGCGCATGCGCACTCAGGCTCCCAAGCACACGCCTCCCTCGGCTCTCCTGACCCACCCTTTAGAGGTCACAGCAGTTCCACAGGGTCCCTGGGCACCTGTCCGTGGACACAGGAGCCCTCCCTGCCACCTAGAGGACCACGCGATTTCCGCTGGGGAACACTGCCGGGAATCACTCCCAGCCTCGCACAGACACTGTGCGCAGGATAGGCTTGTGGACCAGGGGCCTGGGCGGGGAATTTTCCAGGGAACTCTCTAAAGGCCAGGTGCCCTCTGTCGCCCTGGGAGTGCCCACGCCGTCCCTTAACCCTGCAGGACACTATCATCCAGCAATAAACAGCCCTCTGCCTCCACGGGGCTCAAACACCTGGGCCCGTTGTGCGAGCACCTGGCGTACGTGCAGACAAACCCGCAGACCCCTCTGGCCCGAACCCACCACTGCGAAGATCCCCCTTTTCTTCCATCCTTAAAGGGGTCACGCTTGAGGAATGGAGGAACATGTGGAGGCCCCAGGAGATGGCTTTTCTCCGAGCCGCGGCTGGCTCGTTTCGGGCCCAAACCTGGGCCGCGCATGCGCACTCAGGCTCCCAAGCACACGCCTCCCTCGGCTCACCTGACCCACCCTTTAGAGGTCACAGCAGTTCCACAGGGTCCCTGGGAACCTGTCCGTGGACACAGGAGCCCTCCCTGCCACCCAGGGGACCCCGCGATTTCCCATGGGCCACACTTCCCAGCAGCTCTCCCAGCTCCTCAGAGACATTGTGCGCAGGATAAACTTGGGGACCGGGGGCCTGAGCGGGGGATTTTCCAGGGGGCTGTCTGATGGCCAGGCGTCCTCTCTCGCCCGGTGAGTGTCCAAGCCGTCCCTTGACCCCCGCAGGAGACCTGATTCTTTCCATAAGCGGCCCTCTAGCCACATGGGGCCGGGACACCTGGGCCCGGTGTGCCAGCAACTGGCCTACATGGAGGCAAACAAACAGACACCTCAGGCCCGACCCCACCACTGCGAAGATCCCCCTTTTCTTCCATCCGTAAGGGGGTCACGCTTGAGGAGTGGAGGAACATGGGGAGGCCCCAGGAGATGGCTTTTCTCAGAGCCGCGGCTGGCTCGTTTCAGGCCTATACGTGGGCCGCGCGTGCGCACTCACGCTCCCCACACAAGCCTCCCTCGGGTCACGGGACCCACCCTTGAGGTGTCTCCTGACCTACCCTTGAGGGGTCACGTGAACCACCCCTGAGGGGTCTCGTACCCACCCCTGAGGGGTCACGTGACCCACCCCTGAGGGATCTGGTGACCCAACAATGAGGGGTCACGTGACCCACCCCTGAGGGGTCACGTGACCCACCCCTGAGGGGTCACGTGACCCACCCCTGAGGGGTCACGTGACCCACCCCTGAGGGGTCACGTGACCCGCCCCTGAGGGGTCACGTGACCCACCCCTGAGGCGTCACGAGACCAACACCTGAGGGGTCAGGTGACCCACCCTTGAGGGGTCTCCTGACCCACCCTTGGGAGGTCACGTGCCCCACCCTTGAGGGGTCTCGTGACCCACCCTTTTGGGGTCACGTGACCCACCCTTGAGGGGTCTCGTGTACCACCCTTGGGAGGTCACAGCAGTTTTACAGGGTCCCTGCGCACCTGTTCGTGGAAACAGAAGCCCTCCCTTCCACTCAGAGGACCGCGCGATTTCCCACAGGCCACACTGCTTAGCAGCACCTTCAGCCCCGCACAGACAGTGTGCTAAGGACAGACTTGGGTGCCGGGGGCATGGGCGGGGGATTTCCCATGGAACTCTCTAAGGGTCCGGTGCCCTGTGTGGCCCGGGGAGTGCCCATGCCGTTACTTTACCCCGCAGGACACTTGCATCCAGCAATAAGCAGCCCTCTGCCTCCACGGGGCTCAAACACCTGCGCCCGGTGTGCGGGCACCTGGCGTACGTGGAGGCAAACCCGCAGAGCCCTCTGGCCCGAACCCACCACTGCGAAGATCCCCCTTTTCTTCCATCCTTAAAGGGGTCACGCTTGAGTAGTGGAGTTACATGGGGAGGCCCCAGGAGATGGCTTTTCTCAGAGCCGCGGCTGGCTCGTTTCGGGCCCATACCTGGGCCGCGCATGCGCACTCAGGCTCCCAAGCACACGCCTCCCTCGGCTCACCTGACCCACCCTTTAGAGGTCACAGCAGTTCCACAGGGTCCCTGGGCACCTGTCCGTGGACACAGGAGCCCTCCCTGCCACCCAGGGGACCGCGCGATTTCCCATGGGCCACACTTCCCAGCAGCTCTCCCAGCTCCTCAGAGACAGTGTGCGCAGGAAAGACTTGGGGACCGGGGGCCTGTGAGGGGGATTTTCCAGGGGGCTGTCTGATGGCCAGGCGTCCTCTCTCGCCCGGTGAGTGTCCAAGCCGTCCCTTGACCCCCGCAGGAGACCTGATTCCTGCCATAAGCGGCCCTCTAGCCACATGGGGCCGGGACACCTGGGCCCGGTGTGCCAGCAACTGGCCTACATGGAGGCAAACAAACAGACACCTCAGGCCCGACCCCACCACTGCGAAGATCCCCCTTTTCTTCCATCCGTAAAGGGGTCACGCTTGAGGAGTGGAAGAACATGGGGAGGCCCCCAGGAGATGGCTTTTCTCCGAGCCGCGGCTGGCTCGTTTCGGGCCTATACGTGGGCCACGCGTGCGCACTCAGGCTCCCCACGCAAGCCTCCCTCGGGTCACGGGACCCACCCTTGAGGTGTCTCCTGACCCACCCCTGAGGGGTCTCTCGACCCACCCCTGAGGGCTCACGTGACCAACCCCTGAGGGGTCACGTGACCCACCCTTGAGGTGTCACGTGGCCCACCCCTGAGGGGGTCACGTGACCCACCCCTGAGGGGTCTCGTGGCCCACCCCTGAGGGGGTCACGTGACCCACCCCTGAGGGGTCTCTCGACCCACCCCTGAGGGCTCACGTGACCAACCCCTGAGGGGTCACGTGACCCACCCTTGAGGGGTCACGTGACCCACCCCTGAGGGGGTCACGTGACCCACCCCTGAGAGGTCACGTGACCCACCCCTGAGGGGGTCACGTGACCCACCCCTGAGGGGTCTCGTGGCCCACCCCTGAGGGGGTCACGTGACCCACCCCTGAGGGGTCACGTGACCCACACCTGAGGGGTCACGTGACCCACCCTTGAGGGGTCTCGTGACCCACCCTTGGGAGGTCACGTGCCCCACCCTTGAGGGGTCACATGACCCACCTTGAGAGGTCACAGCAGTTTTACAGGGTCCCTGCGCACCTGTTCGTGGAAACAGAAGCCCTCCCTGCCACTCAGAGGACCGCGCGATTTCCCACAGGCCACACTACTTAGCTGCACCTTCAGCCCCGCACAGACGGTGTGCTAAGGACAGACTTGGGTGCCGGGGGCATGGGCGGGGGATTTCCCATGGAACTCTCTAAGGGTCCGGTGCCCTGTGTGGCCCGGGGAGTGCCCATGCCGTTACTTTACCCCGCAGGACACTTGCATCCAGCAATAAGCAGCCCTCTGCCTCCACGGGGCTCAAACACCTGCGCCCGGTGTGCGGGCACCTGGCGTACGTGGAGGCAAACCCGCAGACCCCTCTGGCCCGAACCCACCACTGCGAAGATCCCCCTTTTCTTCCATCCTTAAAGGGGTCACGCTTGAGGAGTGGAGGAACATGGGGAGGCCCCAGGAGAAGGCTTTTCTCCGAGCCGCGGCTGGCTCGTTTCGGGCCCATACCTGGGCCGCGCATGCGCACTCAGGCTCCCAAGCACACGCCTCCCTCGGCTCACCTGACCCACCCTTTAGAGGTCACAGCAGTTCCACAGGGTCCCTGGGCACCTGTCCGTGGACACAGGAGCCCTCCCTGCCACCCAGGGGACCGCGCGATTTCCCATGGGCCACACTTCCCAGCAGCTCTCCCAGCTCCTCAGAGACAGTGTGCGCAGGAAAGACTTGGGGACCGGGGGCCTGGGCGGGGGATTTTCCAGGGGGCTGTCCGATAGCCAGGCGTCCTCTCTCGCCCGGTGAGTGTCCAAGCCGTCCCTTGACCCCCGCAGGAGACCTGATTCCTGCCATAAGCGGCCCTCTAGCCACATGGGGCCGGGACACCTGGGCCCGGTGTGCCAGCAACTGGCCTACATGGAGGCAAACATACAGATACCTCAGGCCCGACCCCACCACTGCGAAGATCCCCCTTTTCTTCCATCCGTAAAGAGGTCACGCTTGAGGAGTGGAAGAACATGGGGAGGCCCCCAGGAGATGGCTTTTCTCCGAGCCGCGCCTGGCTCGTTTCGGGCCTATACATGGGCCACGCGTGCGCACTCAGGCTCCCCACGCAAGCCTCCCTCGGGTCACAGGACCCACCCTTGAGGTGTCTCCTGACCCACCCCTGAGGGGTCTCGCGACCCACCCCTGAGGGCTCACGTGACCAACCCCTGAGGGGTCACGTGACCCACCCTTGAGGGGTCTCGTGACCCACCCCTGAGGGGGTCATGTGACCCACCCCTGAGGGGTCACGTGACCCACCCCTGAGAGATCACGTGACCCACCCCTGAGGGGGTCACGTGACCCACCCCTGAGGGGTCAGGTGACCCATCCCTGAGGGGGTCACGTGACCCACCCCTGAGGGGTCTCGTGAACCACCCCTGAGGGGTCACGTGACCCACCCTTTGGGGGTCACGTGACCCACCCTTGTGGGGTCCCGTGACCCACCCTTGAGGGGTCACATGACCCACCTTGAGAGGTCACAGCAGTTTTACAGGGTCCCTGCGCACCTGTTCGGGGAAACAGAAGCCCTCCCTGCCACTCAGAGGACCGCGCGATTTCCCACAGGCCACACTGCCTAGCAGCACCTTCAGCCCCGCACAGACAGTGTGCTAAGGACAGACTTGGGTACCGGGGGCATGGGCGGGAGATTTCCCATGGAACTCTCTAAGGGTCCGGTGCCCTGTGTGGCACGGGGAGTGCCCATGCCGTTACTTTACCCCGCAGGACACTTGCATCCAGCAATAAGCAGCCCTCTGCCTCCACGGGGCTCAAACACCTGGGCCCGGTGTGCGGGCACCTGGCGTACGTGGAGGCAAACACGCAGAGCCCTCTGGCCCGAACCCACCACTGCGAAGATCCCCCTTTTCTTCCACCCGTAAAGGGGTCACGCTTGAGGAGTGGAAGAACATGGGGAGGCCCCCAGGAGATGGCTTTTCTCCGAGCCGCGGCTGGCTCGTTTCGGGCCTATACGTGGGCCACGCGTGCGCACTCAGGCTCCCCACGCCAGCCTCCCTCGGGTCACGGGACCCACCCTAGAGGTGTCTCCTGACCCACCCCTGAGGGGTCTCGCGACCCACCCTTGAGGGCTCACGTGACCAACCCTTGAGGTGTCACGTGACCCACCCTTGAGGGGTCACGTGACCCACCCCTGAGGGGTCTCGTGACCCACCCCTGAGGGGTCACGTGACCCACCCCTGAGGGGTCAGGTGACCCACCCCTGAGGGGTCTCGTGACCCACCCTTTGTTCGTCACGTGACCCACCCTTGTGGGGTCCCGTGACCCACCCTTGAGGGGTCTCGTGACCCACCCTTGGGAGGTCACGTGCCCCACCCTTGAGGGGTCTCGTGACCCACCCTTTTGGGGTCACGTGACCCACCCTTGAGGGGTCTCGTGTACCACCCTTGGGAGGTCACAGCAGTTTTACAGGGTCCCTGCGCACCTGTTCGTGGAAACAGAAGCCCTCCCTTCCACTCAGAGGACCGCGCGATTTCCCACAGGCCACACTGCTTAGCAGCACCTTCAGCCCCGCACAGACAGTGTGCTAAGGACAGACTTGGGTGCCGGGGGCATGGGCGGGGGATTTCCCATGGAACTCTCTAAGGGTCCGGTGCCCTGTGTGGCCCGGGGAGTGCCCATGCCGTTACTTTACCCCGCAGGACACTTGCATCCAGCAATAAGCAGCCCTCTGCCTCCACGGGGCTCAAACACCTGAGCCCGGTGTGCGGGCACCTGGCGTACGTGGAGGCAAACCCGCAGAGCCCTCTGGCCCGAACCCACCACTGCGAAGATCCCCCTTTTCTTCCATCCTTAAAGGGGTCACGCTTGAGGAATGGAGGAACATGGGGAGGCCCCAGGAGTTGGCTTTTCTCCGAGCCGCGGCTGGCTCGTTTCGGGCCCAAACCTGGGCCGCGCATGCGCACTCAGGCTCCCAAGCACACGCCTCCCTCGGCTCACCTGACCCACCCTTTAGAGGTCACAGCAGTTCCACAGGGTCCCTGGGCACCTGTCCGTGGACACAGGAGCCCTCCCTGCCACCCAGGGGACCGCGCGATTTCCCATGGGCCACACTTCCCAGCAGCTCTCCCAGCTCCTCAGAGACAGTGTGCGCAGGAAAGACTTGGGGACCGGGGGCCTGGGCGGGGGATTTTCCAGGGGGCTGTCCGATGGCCAGGCGTCCTCTCTCGCCCGGTGAGTGTCCAAGCCGTCCCTTGACCCCCGCAGGAGACCTGATTCCTGCCATAAGCGGCCCTCTAGCCACATGGGGCCGGGACACCTGGGCCCGGTGTGCCAGCAACTGGCCTACATGGAGGCAAACATACAGATACCTCAGGCCCGACCCCACCACTGCGAAGATCCCCCTTTTCTTCCATCCGTAAAGGGGTCACGCTTGAGGAGTGGAAGAACATGGGGAGGCCCCCAGGAGATGGCTTTTCTCCGAGCCGCGGCTGGCTCGTTTCGGGCCTATACATGGGCCACGCGTGCGCACTCAGGCTCCCAACGCAAGCCTACCTCGGGTCACGGGACCCACCCTTGAGGTGTCTCCTGACCCACCCCTGAGGGCTCACGTGACCAACCCCTGAGGGGTCACGTGACCCACCCTTGAGGGGTCTCGTGACCCACCCCTGAGGGGGTCATGTGACCCACCCCTGAGGGGTCACGTGACCCACCCCTGAGAGATCACGTGACCCACCCCTGAGGGGGTCACGTGACCCACCCCTGAGGGGTCAGGTGACCCACCCCTGAGGGGTCACGTGACCCACCCTTTGGGGGTCCCGTGACCCACCCTTGTCGGGTCCCATGACCCACCGTTGAGGGGTCTCGTGACCCACCCTTGGGAGGTCACGTGCCCCACCCTTGAGGGGTCACATGACCCACCTTGAGAGGTCACAGCAGTTTTACAGGGTCCCTGCGCACCTGTTCGGGGAAACAGAAGCCCTCCCTGCCACTCAGAGGACCGCGCGATTTCCCACAGGCCACACTGCCTAGCAGCACCTTCAGCCCCGCACAGACAGTGTGCTAAGGACAGACTTGGGTACCGGGGGCATGGGCGGGAGATTTCCCATGGAACTCTCTAAGGGTCCGGTGCCCGGTGTGGCACGGGGAGTGCCCATGCCGTTACTTTACCCCGCAGGACACTTGCATCCAGCAATAAGCAGCCCTCTGCCTCCACGGGGCTCAAACACCTGGGCCCGGTGTGCGGGCACCTGGCGTACGTGGAGGCAAACACGCAGACCCCTCTGGCCCGAACCCACCACTGCGAAGATCCCCCTTTTCTTCCACCCGTAAAGGAGTCACGCTTGAGGAGTGGAAGAACATGGGGAGGCCCCCAGGAGATGGCTTTTCTCCGAGCCGCGGCTGGCTCGTTTCGGGCCTATACGTGGGCCACGCGTGCGCACTCAGGCTCCCCACGCCAGCCTCCCTCGGGTCACGGGACCCACCCTAGAGGTGTCTCCTGACCCACCCCTGAGGGCTCACGTGACCAACCCTTGAGGGGTAACGTGACCCACCCATGAGGGGTCAGGTGACCCACCCCTGAGGGGTCTCGTGACCCACCCCTGAGAGGTCACGTGACCCACCCCTGAGGGGTCACGTGACCCACACCTGAGGGGTCAGGTGACCCACCCCTGAGGGGTCTCGTGACCCACCCTTTGTTGGTCACGTGACCCAACCTTGTGGGGTCCCGTGACCCACCCTTGAGGGGTCTCGTGACCCACCCTTGGGAGGTCACGGGCCCCACCCTTGAGGGGTCTCGTGACCCACCCTTTTTGGGTCACGTGACCCACCCTTGAGGGGTCTCGTGTACCACCCTTGGGAGGTCACAGCAGTTTTACAGGGTCCCTGCGCACCTGTTCGTGGAAACAGAAGCCCTCCCTTCCACTCAGAGGACCGCGCGATTTCCCACAGGCCACACTGCTTAGCAGCACCTTCAGCCCCGCACAGACAGTGTGCTAAGGACAGACTTGGGTGCCGGGGGCATGGGCGGGGGATTTCCCATGGAACTCTCTAAGGGTCCGGTGCCCTGTGTGGCCCGGGGAGTGCCCATGCCATTACTTTACCCCGCAGGACACTTGCATCCAGCAATAAGCAGCCCTCTGCCTCCACGGGGCTCAAACACCTGCGCCCGGTGTGCGGGCACCTGGCGTACGTGGAGGCAAACCCGCAGAGCCCTCTGGCCCGAACCCACCACTGCGAAGATCCCCCTTTTCTTCCATCCGTAAAGGGGTCACGCTTGAGGAGTGGAGGAACATGGGGAGGCCCCAGGAGATGGCTTTTCTCCGAGCCGCGGCTGGCTCGTTTCGGGCCCATACCTGGGCCGCGCATGCGCACTCAGGCTTCCAAGCACACGCCTCCCTCGGCTCACCTGACCCACCCTTTAGAGGTCACAGCAGTTCCACAGGGTCCCTGGGCACCTGTCCGTGGACACAGGAGCCCTCCCTGCCACCCAGGGGACCGCGCGATTTCCCATGGGCCACACTTCCCAGCAGCTCTCCCAGCTCCTCAGAGACAGTGTGCGCAGGAAAGACTTGGGGACCGGGGGCCTGGGCGGGGGATTTTCCAGGGGGCTGTCTGATGGCCAGGCGTCCTCTCTCGCCCAGTGAGTGTCCAAGCCGTCCCTTGACCCCCGCAGGAGACCTGATTCCTGCCATAAGCGGCCCTCTAGCCACATGGGGCCGGGACACCTGGGCCCGGTGTGCCAGCAACTGGCCTACATGGAGGCAAACAAACAGACACCTCAGGCCCGACCCCACCACTGCGAAGATCCCCCTTTTCTTCCATCCGTAAAGGGGTCACGCTTGAGGAGTGGAAGAACATGGGGAGGCCCCCAGGAGATGGCTTTTCTCCGAGCCGCGGCTGGCTCGTTTCGGGCCTATACGTGGGCCACGCGTGCGCACTCAGGCTCCCCACGCAAGCCTCCCTCGGGTCACGGGACCCACCCTTGAGGTGTCTCCTGACCCACCCCTGAGGGGTCTCGCGACCCACCCCTGAGGGCTCACGTGACCAACCCTTGAGGGGTCACGTGTCCCACCCTTGAGGGGTCACGTGACCCACCCCTGAGGGGTCTCGTGACCCACCCCTGAGGGGGTCATGTGACCCACCCCTGAGGGGTCACGTGACCCACCCCTGAGGGGGTCACGTGACCCACCCCTGAGGGAGTCACGTGACCCACCCCTGAGGGGTCACGTGACCCACCCCTGAGGGGTCACGTGACCCACCCCTGAGGGGTCAGGTGACCCACCCCTGAGGGGTCTCGTGACCCACCCTTTGTTGGTCACGTGACCCACCCTTGTGGGGTCCCGTGACCCACCCTTGAGGGGTCTCGTGACCCACCCTTGGGAGGTCACGTGCCCCACCCTTGAGGGGTCTCGTGACCCACCCTTTTGGGGTCACGTGACCCACCCTTGAGGGGTCTCGTGTACCACCCTTGGGAGGTCACAGCAGTTTTACAGGGTCCCTGCGCACCTGTTCGTGGAAACAGAAGCCCTCCCTTCCACTCAGAGGACCGCGCGATTTCCCACAGGCCACACTGCTTAGCAGCACCTTCAGCCCCGCACAGACAGTGTGCTAAGGACAGACTTGGGTGCCGGGGGCATGGGCGGGGGATTTCCCATGGAACTCTCTAAGGGTCCGGTGCCCTGTGTGGCCCGGGGAGTGCCCATGCCGTTACTTTACCCCGCAGGACACTTGCATCCAGCAATAAGCAGCCCTCTGCCTCCACGGGGCTCAAACACCTGCGCCCGGTGTGCGGGCACCTGGCGTACGTGGAGGCAAACCCGCAGAGCCCTCTGGCCCGAACCCACCACTGCGAAGATCCCCCTTTTCTTCCATCCTTAAAGGGGTCACGCTTGAGTAGTGGAGTTACATGGGGAGGCCCCAGGAGATGGCTTTTCTCAGAGCCGCGGCTGGCTCGTTTGGGGCCCATACCTGGGCCGCGCATGCGCACTCAGGCTCCCAAGCACACGCCTCCCTCGGCTCACCTGACCCACCCTTTAGAGGTCACAGCAGTTCCACAGGGTCCCTGGGCACCTGTCCGTGGACACAGGAGCCCTCCCTGCCACCCAGGGGACCGCGCGATTTCCCATGGGCCACACTTCCCAGCAGCTCTCC
Source organism: Desmodus rotundus (assembly GCF_022682495.2). NCBI lineage: Eukaryota > Metazoa > Chordata > Mammalia > Chiroptera > Phyllostomidae > Desmodus > Desmodus rotundus. Next base: position 164,253 of record NW_026527160.1, on the reverse strand, counting down.
CAGCTCCTCAGAGACAGTGTGCGCAGGAAAGACTTGGGGACCGGGGGCCTGTGAGGGGGATTTTCCAGGGGGCTGTCTGATGGCCAGGCGTCCTCTCTCGCCCGGTGAGTGTCCAAGCCGTCCCTTGACCCCCGCAGGAGACCTGATTCCTGCCATAAGCGGCCCTCTAGCCACATGGGGCCGGGACACCTGGGCCCGGTGTGCCAGCAACTGGCCTACATGGAGGCAAACAAACAGACACCTCAGGCCCGACCCCACCACTGCGAAGATCCCCCTTTTCTTCCATCCGTAAAGGGGTCACGCTTGAGGAGTGGAAGAACATGGGGAGGCCCCCAGGAGATGGCTTTTCTCCGAGCCGCGGCTGGCTCGTTTCGGGCCTATACCTGGGCCACGCGTGCGCACTCAGGCTCCCCACGCAAGCCTCCCTCGGGTCACGGGACCCACCCTTGAGGTGTCTCCTGACCCACCCCTGAGGGGTCTCTCGACCCACCCCTGAGGGCTCACGTGACCAACCCCTGAGGGGTCACGTGACCCACCCTTGAGGTGTCACGTGGCCCACCCCTGAGGGGGTCACGTGACCCACCCCTGAGGGGTCTCGTGGCCCACCCCTGAGGGGGTCACGTGACCCACCCCTGAGGGGTCTCTCGACCCACCCCTGAGGGCTCACGTGACCAACCCCTGAGGGGTCACGTGACCCACCCTTGAGGGGTCACGTGACCCACCCCTGAGGGGGTCACGTGACCCACCCCTGAGGGGTCACGTGACCCACCCCTGAGGGGGTCACGTGACCCACCCCTGAGGGGTCTCGTGGCCCACCCCTGAGGGGGTCACGTGACCCACCCCTGAGGGGTCACGTGACCCACACCTGAGGGGTCACGTGACCCACCCCTGAGGGGTCAGGTGACCCACCCTTGAGGGGTCTCGTGACCCACCCTTGGGAGGTCACGTGCCCCACCCTTGAGGGGTCACATGACCCACCTTGAGAGGTCACAGCAGTTTTACAGGGTCCCTGCGCACCTGTTCGTGGAAACAGAAGCCCTCCCTGCCACTCAGAGGACCGCGCGATTTCCCACAGGCCACACTGCTTAGCAGCACCTTCAGCCCCGCACAGACAGTGTGCTAAGGACAGACTTGGGTGCCGGGGGCATGGGCGGGGGATTTCCCATGGAACTCTCTAAGGGTCCGGTGCCCTGTGTGGCCCGGGGAGTGCCCATGCCGTTACTTTACCCCGCAGGACACTTGCATCCAGCAATAAGCAGCCCTCTGCCTCCACGGGGCTCAAACACCTGCGCCCGGTGTGCGGGCACCTGGCGTACGTGGAGGCAAACCCGCAGACCCCTCTGGCCCGAACCCACCACTGCGAAGATCCCCCTTTTCTTCCATCCTTAAAGGGGTCACGCTTGAGGAGTGGAGGAACATGGGGAGGCCCCAGGAGAAGGCTTTTCTCCGAGCCGCGGCTGGCTCGTTTCGGGCCCATACCTGGGCCGCGCATGCGCACTCAGGCTCCCAAGCACACGCCTCCCTCGGCTCACCTGACCCACCCTTTAGAGGTCACAGCAGTTCCACAGGGTCCCTGGGCACCTGTCCGTGGACACAGGAGCCCTCCCTGCCACCCAGGGGACCGCGCGATTTCCCATGGGCCACACTTCCCAGCAGCTCTCCCAGCTCCTCAGAGACAGTGTGCGCAGGAAAGACTTGGGGACCGGGGGCCTGGGCGGGGGATTTTCCAGGGGGCTGTCCGATGGCCAGGCGTCCTCTCTCGCCCGGTGAGTGTCCAAGCCGTCCCTTGACCCCCGCAGGAGACCTGATTCCTGCCATAAGCGGCCCTCTAGCCACATGGGGCCGGGACACCTGGGCCCGGTGTGCCAGCAACTGGCCTACATGGAGGCAAACATACAGATACCTCAGGCCCGACCCCACCACTGCGAAGATCCCCCTTTTCTTCCATCCGTAAAGAGGTCACGCTTGAGGAGTGGAAGAACATGGGGAGGCCCCCAGGAGATGGCTTTTCTCCGAGCCGCGGCTGGCTCGTTTCGGGCCTATACATGGGCCACGCGTGCGCACTCAGGCTCCCCACGCAAGCCTCCCTCGGGTCACAGGACCCACCCTTGAGGTGTCTCCTGACCCACCCCTGAGGGGTCTCGGGACCCACCCCTGAGGGCTCACGTGACCAACCCCTGAGGGGTCACGTGACCCACCCTTGAGGGGTCTCGTGACCCACCCCTGAGGGGGTCATGTGACCCACCCCTGAGGGGTCACGTGACCCACCCCTGAGAGATCACGTGACCCACCACTGAGGGAATCACGTGACCCACCCTTGTAGGGTCCCGTGACCCACCGTTGAGGGGTCTCGTGACCCACCCTTGGGAGGTCACGTGCCCCACCCTTGACGGGTCACATGACCCACCTTGAGAGGTCACAGCAGTTTTACAGGGTCCCTGCACACCTGTTCGGGGAAACAGAAGCCCTCCCTGCCACTCAGAGGACCGCGCGATTTCCCACAGGCCACACTGCCTAGCAGCACCTTCAGCCCCGCACAGACAGTGTGCTAAGGACAGACTTGGGTACCGGGGGCATGGGCGGGAGATTTCCCATGGAACTCTCTAAGGGTCCGGTGCCCTGTGTGGCACGGGGAGTGCCCATGCCGTTACTTTACCCCGCAGGACACTTGCATCCAGCAATAAGCAGCCCTCTGCCTACACGGGGCTCAAACACCTGGGCCCGGTGTGCGGGCACCTGGCGTACGTGGAGGCAAACACGCAGAGCCCTCTGGCCCGAACCCACCACTGCGAAGATCCCCCTTTTCTTCCACCCGTAAAGGGGTCACGCTTGAGGAGTGGAAGAACATGGGGAGGCCCCCAGGAGATGGCTTTTCTCCGAGCCGCGGCTGGCTCGTTTCGGGCCTATACGTGGGCCACGCGTGCGCACTCAGGCTCCCCACGCCACCCTCCCTCGGGTCACGGGACCCACCCTAGAGGTGTCTCCTGACCCACCCCTGAGGGGTCTCGCGACCCACCCCTGAGGGCTCACGTGACCAACCCTTGAGGGGTCACGTGTCCCACCCTTGAGGGGTCACGTGACCCACCCCTGAGGGGTCTCGTGACCCACCCCTGAGGGGGTCATGTGACCCACCCCTGAGGGGTCACGTGACCCACCCCTGAGGGGGTCACGTGACCCACCCCTGAGGGAGTCACGTGACCCACCCCTGAGGGGTCACGTGACCCACCCCTGAGGGGTCACGTGACCCACCCCTGAGGGGTCAGGTGACCCACCCCTGAGGGGTCTCGTGACCCACCCTTTGTTGGTCACGTGACCCACCCTTGTGGGGTCCCGTGACCGACCCTTGAGGGGTCTCGTAACCCACCCTTGGGAGGTCACGTGCCCCACACTTGAGGGGTCTCGTGACCCACCCTTTTGGGGTCACGTGACCCACCCTTGAGGGGTCTCGTGTACCACCCTTGGGAGGTCACAGCAGTTTTACAGGGTCCCTGCGCACCTGTTCGTGGAAACAGAAGCCCTCCCTTCCACTCAGAGGACCGCGCGATTTCCCACAGGCCACACTGCTTAGCAGCACCTTCAGCCCCGCACAGACAGTGTGCTAAGGACAGACTTGGGTGCCGGGGGCATGGGCGGGGGATTTCCCATGGAACTCTCTAAGGGTCCGGTGCCCTGTGTGGCCCGGGGAGTGCCCATGCCGTTACTTTACCCCGCAGGACACTTGCATCCAGCAATAAGCAGCCCTCTGCCTCCACGGGGCTCAAACACCTGCGCCCGGTGTGCGGGCACCTGGCGTACGTGGAGGCAAACCCGCAGACCCCTCTGGCCCGAACCCACCACTGCGAAGATCCCCCTTTTCTTCCATCCTTAAAGGGGTCACGCTTGAGGAGTGGAGGAACATGGGGAGGCCCCAGGAGAAGGCTTTTCTCCGAGCCGCGGCTGGCTCGTTTCGGGCCCATACCTGGGCCGCGCATGCGCACTCAGGCTCCCAAGCACACGCCTCCCTCGGCTCACCTGACCCACCCTTTAGAGGTCACAGCAGTTCCACAGGGTCCCTGGGCACCTGTCCGTGGACACAGGAGCCCTCCCTGCCACCCAGGGGACCGCGCGATTTCCCATGGGCCACACTTCCCAGCAGCTCTCCCAGCTCCTCAGAGACAGTGTGCGCAGGAAAGACTTGGGGACCGGGGGCCTGGGCGGGGGATTTTCCAGGGGGCTGTCCGATAGCCAGGCGTCCTCTCTCGCCCGGTGAGTGTCCAAGCCGTCCCTTGACCCCCGCAGGAGACCTGATTCCTGCCATAAGCGGCCCTCTAGCCACATGGGGCCGGGACACCTGGGCCCGGTGTGCCAGCAACTGGCCTACATGGAGGCAAACATACAGATACCTCAGGCCCGACCCCACCACTGCGAAGATCCCCCTTTTCTTCCATCCGTAAAGAGGTCACGCTTGAGGAGTGGAAGAACATGGGGAGGCCCCCAGGAGATGGCTTTTCTCCGAGCCGCGCCTGGCTCGTTTCGGGCCTATACATGGGCCACGCGTGCGCACTCAGGCTCCCCACGCAAGCCTCCCTCGGGTCACAGGACCCACCCTTGAGGTGTCTCCTGACCCACCCCTGAGGGGTCTCGCGACCCACCCCTGAGGGCTCACGTGACCAACCCCTGAGGGGTCACGTGACCCACCCTTGAGGGGTCTCGTGACCCACCCCTGAGGGGGTCATGTGACCCACCCCTGAGGGGTCACGTGACCCACCCCTGAGAGATCACGTGACCCACCCCTGAGGGGGTCACGTGACCCACCCCTGAGGGGTCAGGTGACCCATCCCTGAGGGGGTCACGTGACCCACCCCTGAGGGGTCTCGTGAACCACCCCTGAGGGGTCACGTGACCCACCCTTTGGGGGTCACGTGACCCACCCTTGTGGGGTCCCGTGACCCACCCTTGAGGGGTCACATGACCCACCTTGAGAGGTCACAGCAGTTTTACAGGGTCCCTGCGCACCTGTTCGGGGAAACAGAAGCCCTCCCTGCCACTCAGAGGACCGCGCGATTTCCCACAGGCCACACTGCCTAGCAGCACCTTCAGCCCCGCACAGACAGTGTGCTAAGGACAGACTTGGGTACCGGGGGCATGGGCGGGAGATTTCCCATGGAACTCTCTAAGGGTCCGGTGCCCTGTGTGGCACGGGGAGTGCCCATGCCGTTACTTTACCCCGCAGGACACTTGCATCCAGCAATAAGCAGCCCTCTGCCTCCACGGGGCTCAAACACCTGGGCCCGGTGTGCGGGCACCTGGCGTACGTGGAGGCAAACACGCAGAGCCCTCTGGCCCGAACCCACCACTGCGAAGATCCCCCTTTTCTTCCACCCGTAAAGGGGTCACGCTTGAGGAGTGGAAGAACATGGGGAGGCCCCCAGGAGATGGCTTTTCTCCGAGCCGCGGCTGGCTCGTTTCGGGCCTATACGTGGGCCACGCGTGCGCACTCAGGCTCCCCACGCCAGCCTCCCTCGGGTCACGGGACCCACCCTAGAGGTGTCTCCTGACCCACCCCTGAGGGGTCTCGCGACCCACCCTTGAGGGCTCACGTGACCAACCCTTGAGGTGTCACGTGACCCACCCTTGAGGGGTCACGTGACCCACCCCTGAGGGGTCTCGTGACCCACCCCTGAGGGGTCACGTGACCCACCCCTGAGGGGTCAGGTGACCCACCCCTGAGGGGTCTCGTGACCCACCCTTTGTTCGTCACGTGACCCACCCTTGTGGGGTCCCGTGACCCACCCTTGAGGGGTCTCGTGACCCACCCTTGGGAGGTCACGTGCCCCACCCTTGAGGGGTCTCGTGACCCACCCTTTTGGGGTCACGTGACCCACCCTTGAGGGGTCTCGTGTACCACCCTTGGGAGGTCACAGCAGTTTTACAGGGTCCCTGCGCACCTGTTCGTGGAAACAGAAGCCCTCCCTTCCACTCAGAGGACCGCGCGATTTCCCACAGGCCACACTGCTTAGCAGCACCTTCAGCCCCGCACAGACAGTGTGCTAAGGACAGACTTGGGTGCCGGGGGCATGGGCGGGGGATTTCCCATGGAACTCTCTAAGGGTCCGGTGCCCTGTGTGGCCCGGGGAGTGCCCATGCCGTTACTTTACCCCGCAGGACACTTGCATCCAGCAATAAGCAGCCCTCTGCCTCCACGGGGCTCAAACACCTGAGCCCGGTGTGCGGGCACCTGGCGTACGTGGAGGCAAACCCGCAGAGCCCTCTGGCCCGAACCCACCACTGCGAAGATCCCCCTTTTCTTCCATCCTTAAAGGGGTCACGCTTGAGGAATGGAGGAACATGGGGAGGCCCCAGGAGTTGGCTTTTCTCCGAGCCGCGGCTGGCTCGTTTCGGGCCCAAACCTGGGCCGCGCATGCGCACTCAGGCTCCCAAGCACACGCCTCCCTCGGCTCACCTGACCCACCCTTTAGAGGTCACAGCAGTTCCACAGGGTCCCTGGGCACCTGTCCGTGGACACAGGAGCCCTCCCTGCCACCCAGGGGACCGCGCGATTTCCCATGGGCCACACTTCCCAGCAGCTCTCCCAGCTCCTCAGAGACAGTGTGCGCAGGAAAGACTTGGGGACCGGGGGCCTGGGCGGGGGATTTTCCAGGGGGCTGTCCGATGGCCAGGCGTCCTCTCTCGCCCGGTGAGTGTCCAAGCCGTCCCTTGACCCCCGCAGGAGACCTGATTCCTGCCATAAGCGGCCCTCTAGCCACATGGGGCCGGGACACCTGGGCCCGGTGTGCCAGCAACTGGCCTACATGGAGGCAAACATACAGATACCTCAGGCCCGACCCCACCACTGCGAAGATCCCCCTTTTCTTCCATCCGTAAAGGGGTCACGCTTGAGGAGTGGAAGAACATGGGGAGGCCCCCAGGAGATGGCTTTTCTCCGAGCCGCGGCTGGCTCGTTTCGGGCCTATACATGGGCCACGCGTGCGCACTCAGGCTCCCAACGCAAGCCTACCTCGGGTCACGGGACCCACCCTTGAGGTGTCTCCTGACCCACCCCTGAGGGCTCACGTGACCAACCCCTGAGGGGTCACGTGACCCACCCTTGAGGGGTCTCGTGACCCACCCCTGAGGGGGTCATGTGACCCACCCCTGAGGGGTCACGTGACCCACCCCTGAGAGATCACGTGACCCACCCCTGAGGGGGTCACGTGACCCACCCCTGAGGGGTCAGGTGACCCACCCCTGAGGGGTCACGTGACCCACCCTTTGGGGGTCCCGTGACCCACCCTTGTCGGGTCCCATGACCCACCGTTGAGGGGTCTCGTGACCCACCCTTGGGAGGTCACGTGCCCCACCCTTGAGGGGTCACATGACCCACCTTGAGAGGTCACAGCAGTTTTACAGGGTCCCTGCGCACCTGTTCGGGGAAACAGAAGCCCTCCCTGCCACTCAGAGGACCGCGCGATTTCCCACAGGCCACACTGCCTAGCAGCACCTTCAGCCCCGCACAGACAGTGTGCTAAGGACAGACTTGGGTACCGGGGGCATGGGCGGGAGATTTCCCATGGAACTCTCTAAGGGTCCGGTGCCCGGTGTGGCACGGGGAGTGCCCATGCCGTTACTTTACCCCGCAGGACACTTGCATCCAGCAATAAGCAGCCCTCTGCCTCCACGGGGCTCAAACACCTGGGCCCGGTGTGCGGGCACCTGGCGTACGTGGAGGCAAACACGCAGACCCCTCTGGCCCGAACCCACCACTGCGAAGATCCCCCTTTTCTTCCACCCGTAAAGGAGTCACGCTTGAGGAGTGGAAGAACATGGGGAGGCCCCCAGGAGATGGCTTTTCTCCGAGCCGCGGCTGGCTCGTTTCGGGCCTATACGTGGGCCACGCGTGCGCACTCAGGCTCCCCACGCCAGCCTCCCTCGGGTCACGGGACCCACCCTAGAGGTGTCTCCTGACCCACCCCTGAGGGCTCACGTGACCAACCCTTGAGGGGTAACGTGACCCACCCATGAGGGGTCAGGTGACCCACCCCTGAGGGGTCTCGTGACCCACCCCTGAGAGGTCACGTGACCCACCCCTGAGGGGTCACGTGACCCACACCTGAGGGGTCAGGTGACCCACCCCTGAGGGGTCTCGTGACCCACCCTTTGTTGGTCACGTGACCCAACCTTGTGGGGTCCCGTGACCCACCCTTGAGGGGTCTCGTGACCCACCCTTGGGAGGTCACGGGCCCCACCCTTGAGGGGTCTCGTGACCCACCCTTTTTGGGTCACGTGACCCACCCTTGAGGGGTCTCGTGTACCACCCTTGGGAGGTCACAGCAGTTTTACAGGGTCCCTGCGCACCTGTTCGTGGAAACAGAAGCCCTCCCTTCCACTCAGAGGACCGCGCGATTTCCCACAGGCCACACTGCTTAGCAGCACCTTCAGCCCCGCACAGACAGTGTGCTAAGGACAGACTTGGGTGCCGGGGGCATGGGCGGGGGATTTCCCATGGAACTCTCTAAGGGTCCGGTGCCCTGTGTGGCCCGGGGAGTGCCCATGCCATTACTTTACCCCGCAGGACACTTGCATCCAGCAATAAGCAGCCCTCTGCCTCCACGGGGCTCAAACACCTGCGCCCGGTGTGCGGGCACCTGGCGTACGTGGAGGCAAACCCGCAGAGCCCTCTGGCCCGAACCCACCACTGCGAAGATCCCCCTTTTCTTCCATCCGTAAAGGGGTCACGCTTGAGGAGTGGAGGAACATGGGGAGGCCCCAGGAGATGGCTTTTCTCCGAGCCGCGGCTGGCTCGTTTCGGGCCCATACCTGGGCCGCGCATGCGCACTCAGGCTTCCAAGCACACGCCTCCCTCGGCTCACCTGACCCACCCTTTAGAGGTCACAGCAGTTCCACAGGGTCCCTGGGCACCTGTCCGTGGACACAGGAGCCCTCCCTGCCACCCAGGGGACCGCGCGATTTCCCATGGGCCACACTTCCCAGCAGCTCTCCCAGCTCCTCAGAGACAGTGTGCGCAGGAAAGACTTGGGGACCGGGGGCCTGGGCGGGGGATTTTCCAGGGGGCTGTCTGATGGCCAGGCGTCCTCTCTCGCCCAGTGAGTGTCCAAGCCGTCCCTTGACCCCCGCAGGAGACCTGATTCCTGCCATAAGCGGCCCTCTAGCCACATGGGGCCGGGACACCTGGGCCCGGTGTGCCAGCAACTGGCCTACATGGAGGCAAACAAACAGACACCTCAGGCCCGACCCCACCACTGCGAAGATCCCCCTTTTCTTCCATCCGTAAAGGGGTCACGCTTGAGGAGTGGAAGAACATGGGGAGGCCCCCAGGAGATGGCTTTTCTCCGAGCCGCGGCTGGCTCGTTTCGGGCCTATACGTGGGCCACGCGTGCGCACTCAGGCTCCCCACGCAAGCCTCCCTCGGGTCACGGGACCCACCCTTGAGGTGTCTCCTGACCCACCCCTGAGGGGTCTCGCGACCCACCCCTGAGGGCTCACGTGACCAACCCTTGAGGGGTCACGTGTCCCACCCTTGAGGGGTCACGTGACCCACCCCTGAGGGGTCTCGTGACCCACCCCTGAGGGGGTCATGTGACCCACCCCTGAGGGGTCACGTGACCCACCCCTGAGGGGGTCACGTGACCCACCCCTGAGGGAGTCACGTGACCCACCCCTGAGGGGTCACGTGACCCACCCCTGAGGGGTCACGTGACCCACCCCTGAGGGGTCAGGTGACCCACCCCTGAGGGGTCTCGTGACCCACCCTTTGTTGGTCACGTGACCCACCCTTGTGGGGTCCCGTGACCCACCCTTGAGGGGTCTCGTGACCCACCCTTGGGAGGTCACGTGCCCCACCCTTGAGGGGTCTCGTGACCCACCCTTTTGGGGTCACGTGACCCACCCTTGAGGGGTCTCGTGTACCACCCTTGGGAGGTCACAGCAGTTTTACAGGGTCCCTGCGCACCTGTTCGTGGAAACAGAAGCCCTCCCTTCCACTCAGAGGACCGCGCGATTTCCCACAGGCCACACTGCTTAGCAGCACCTTCAGCCCCGCACAGACAGTGTGCTAAGGACAGACTTGGGTGCCGGGGGCATGGGCGGGGGATTTCCCATGGAACTCTCTAAGGGTCCGGTGCCCTGTGTGGCCCGGGGAGTGCCCATGCCGTTACTTTACCCCGCAGGACACTTGCATCCAGCAATAAGCAGCCCTCTGCCTCCACGGGGCTCAAACACCTGCGCCCGGTGTGCGGGCACCTGGCGTACGTGGAGGCAAACCCGCAGAGCCCTCTGGCCCGAACCCACCACTGCGAAGATCCCCCTTTTCTTCCATCCTTAAAGGGGTCACGCTTGAGTAGTGGAGTTACATGGGGAGGCCCCAGGAGATGGCTTTTCTCAGAGCCGCGGCTGGCTCGTTTGGGGCCCATACCTGGGCCGCGCATGCGCACTCAGGCTCCCAAGCACACGCCTCCCTCGGCTCACCTGACCCACCCTTTAGAGGTCACAGCAGTTCCACAGGGTCCCTGGGCACCTGTCCGTGGACACAGGAGCCCTCCCTGCCACCCAGGGGACCGCGCGATTTCCCATGGGCCACACTTCCCAGCAGCTCTCCCAGCTCCTCAGAGACAGTGTGCGCAGGAAAGACTTGGGGACCGGGGGCCTGTGAGGGGGATTTTCCAGGGGGCTGTCTGATGGCCAGGCGTCCTCTCTCGCCCGGTGAGTGTCCAAGCCGTCCCTTGACCCCCGCAGGAGACCTGATTCCTGCCATAAGCGGCCCTCTAGCCACATGGGGCCGGGACACCTGGGCCCGGTGTGCCAGCAACTGGCCTACATGGAGGCAAACAAACAGACACCTCAGGCCCGACCCCACCACTGCGAAGATCCCCCTTTTCTTCCATCCGTAAAGGGGTCACGCTTGAGGAGTGGAAGAACATGGGGAGGCCCCCAGGAGATGGCTTTTCTCCGAGCCGCGGCTGGCTCGTTTCGGGCCTATACCTGGGCCACGCGTGCGCACTCAGGCTCCCCACGCAAGCCTCCCTCGGGTCACGGGACCCACCCTTGAGGTGTCTCCTGACCCACCCCTGAGGGGTCTCTCGACCCACCCCTGAGGGCTCACGTGACCAACCCCTGAGGGGTCACGTGACCCACCCTTGAGGTGTCACGTGGCCCACCCCTGAGGGGGTCACGTGACCCACCCCTGAGGGGTCTCGTGGCCCACCCCTGAGGGGGTCACGTGACCCACCCCTGAGGGGTCTCTCGACCCACCCCTGAGGGCTCACGTGACCAACCCCTGAGGGGTCACGTGACCCACCCTTGAGGGGTCACGTGACCCACCCCTGAGGGGGTCACGTGACCCACCCCTGAGGGGTCACGTGACCCACCCCTGAGGGGGTCACGTGACCCACCCCTGAGGGGTCTCGTGGCCCACCCCTGAGGGGGTCACGTGACCCACCCCTGAGGGGTCACGTGACCCACACCTGAGGGGTCACGTGACCCACCCCTGAGGGGTCAGGTGACCCACCCTTGAGGGGTCTCGTGACCCACCCTTGGGAGGTCACGTGCCCCACCCTTGAGGGGTCACATGACCCACCTTGAGAGGTCACAGCAGTTTTACAGGGTCCCTGCGCACCTGTTCGTGGAAACAGAAGCCCTCCCTGCCACTCAGAGGACCGCGCGATTTCCCACAGGCCACACTGCTTAGCAGCACCTTCAGCCCCGCACAGACAGTGTGCTAAGGACAGACTTGGGTGCCGGGGGCATGGGCGGGGGATTTCCCATGGAACTCTCTAAGGGTCCGGTGCCCTGTGTGGCCCGGGGAGTGCCCATGCCGTTACTTTACCCCGCAGGACACTTGCATCCAGCAATAAGCAGCCCTCTGCCTCCACGGGGCTCAAACACCTGCGCCCGGTGTGCGGGCACCTGGCGTACGTGGAGGCAAACCCGCAGACCCCTCTGGCCCGAACCCACCACTGCGAAGATCCCCCTTTTCTTCCATCCTTAAAGGGGTCACGCTTGAGGAGTGGAGGAACATGGGGAGGCCCCAGGAGAAGGCTTTTCTCCGAGCCGCGGCTGGCTCGTTTCGGGCCCATACCTGGGCCGCGCATGCGCACTCAGGCTCCCAAGCACACGCCTCCCTCGGCTCACCTGACCCACCCTTTAGAGGTCACAGCAGTTCCACAGGGTCCCTGGGCACCTGTCCGTGGACACAGGAGCCCTCCCTGCCACCCAGGGGACCGCGCGATTTCCCATGGGCCACACTTCCCAGCAGCTCTCCCAGCTCCTCAGAGACAGTGTGCGCAGGAAAGACTTGGGGACCGGGGGCCTGGGCGGGGGATTTTCCAGGGGGCTGTCCGATGGCCAGGCGTCCTCTCTCGCCCGGTGAGTGTCCAAGCCGTCCCTTGACCCCCGCAGGAGACCTGATTCCTGCCATAAGCGGCCCTCTAGCCACATGGGGCCGGGACACCTGGGCCCGGTGTGCCAGCAACTGGCCTACATGGAGGCAAACATACAGATACCTCAGGCCCGACCCCACCACTGCGAAGATCCCCCTTTTCTTCCATCCGTAAAGAGGTCACGCTTGAGGAGTGGAAGAACATGGGGAGGCCCCCAGGAGATGGCTTTTCTCCGAGCCGCGGCTGGCTCGTTTCGGGCCTATACATGGGCCACGCGTGCGCACTCAGGCTCCCCACGCAAGCCTCCCTCGGGTCACAGGACCCACCCTTGAGGTGTCTCCTGACCCACCCCTGAGGGGTCTCGGGACCCACCCCTGAGGGCTCACGTGACCAACCCCTGAGGGGTCACGTGACCCACCCTTGAGGGGTCTCGTGACCCACCCCTGAGGGGGTCATGTGACCCACCCCTGAGGGGTCACGTGACCCACCCCTGAGAGATCACGTGACCCACCACTGAGGGAATCACGTGACCCACCCTTGTAGGGTCCCGTGACCCACCGTTGAGGGGTCTCGTGACCCACCCTTGGGAGGTCACGTGCCCCACCCTTGACGGGTCACATGACCCACCTTGAGAGGTCACAGCAGTTTTACAGGGTCCCTGCACACCTGTTCGGGGAAACAGAAGCCCTCCCTGCCACTCAGAGGACCGCGCGATTTCCCACAGGCCACACTGCCTAGCAGCACCTTCAGCCCCGCACAGACAGTGTGCTAAGGACAGACTTGGGTACCGGGGGCATGGGCGGGAGATTTCCCATGGAACTCTCTAAGGGTCCGGTGCCCTGTGTGGCACGGGGAGTGCCCATGCCGTTACTTTACCCCGCAGGACACTTGCATCCAGCAATAAGCAGCCCTCTGCCTACACGGGGCTCAAACACCTGGGCCCGGTGTGCGGGCACCTGGCGTACGTGGAGGCAAACACGCAGAGCCCTCTGGCCCGAACCCACCACTGCGAAGATCCCCCTTTTCTTCCACCCGTAAAGGGGTCACGCTTGAGGAGTGGAAGAACATGGGGAGGCCCCCAGGAGATGGCTTTTCTCCGAGCCGCGGCTGGCTCGTTTCGGGCCTATACGTGGGCCACGCGTGCGCACTCAGGCTCCCCACGCCACCCTCCCTCGGGTCACGGGACCCACCCTAGAGGTGTCTCCTGACCCACCCCTGAGGGGTCTCGCGACCCACCCCTGAGGGCTCACGTGACCAACCCTTGAGGGGTCACGTGTCCCACCCTTGAGGGGTCACGTGACCCACCCCTGAGGGGTCTCGTGACCCACCCCTGAGGGGGTCATGTGACCCACCCCTGAGGGGTCACGTGACCCACCCCTGAGGGGGTCACGTGACCCACCCCTGAGGGAGTCACGTGACCCACCCCTGAGGGGTCACGTGACCCACCCCTGAGGGGTCACGTGACCCACCCCTGAGGGGTCAGGTGACCCACCCCTGAGGGGTCTCGTGACCCACCCTTTGTTGGTCACGTGACCCACCCTTGTGGGGTCCCGTGACCGACCCTTGAGGGGTCTCGTAACCCACCCTTGGGAGGTCACGTGCCCCACACTTGAGGGGTCTCGTGACCCACCCTTTTGGGGTCACGTGACCCACCCTTGAGGGGTCTCGTGTACCACCCTTGGGAGGTCACAGCAGTTTTACAGGGTCCCTGCGCACCTGTTCGTGGAAACAGAAGCCCTCCCTTCCACTCAGAGGACCGCGCGATTTCCCACAGGCCACACTGCTTAGCAGCACCTTCAGCCCCGCACAGACAGTGTGCTAAGGACAGACTTGGGTGCCGGGGGCATGGGCGGGGGATTTCCCATGGAACTCTCTAAGGGTCCGGTGCCCTGTGTGGCCCGGGGAGTGCCCATGCCGTTACTTTACCCCGCAGGACACTTGCATCCAGCAATAAGCAGCCCTCTGCCTCCACGGGGCTCAAACACCTGCGCCCGGTGTGCGGGCACCTGGCGTACGTGGAGGCAAACCCGCAGAGCCCTCTGGCCCGAACCCACCACTGCGAAGATCCCCCTTTTCTTCCATCCTTAAAGGGGTCACGCTTGAGTAGTGGAGTTACATGGGGAGGCCCCAGGAGATGGCTTTTCTCAGAGCCGCGGCTGGCTCGTTTCGGGCCCATACCTGGGCCGCGCATGCGCACTCAGGCTCCCAAGCACACGCCTCCCTCGGCTCACCTGACCCACCCTTTAGAGGTCACAGCAGTTCCACAGGGTCCCTGGGCACCTGTCCGTGGACACAGGAGCCCTCCCTGCCACCCAGGGGACCGCGCGATTTCCCATGGGCCACACTTCCCAGCAGCTCTCCCAGCTCCTCAGAGACAGTGTGCGCAGGAAAGACTTGGGGACCGGGGGCCTGGGCGGGGGATTTTCCAGGGGGCTGTCTGATGGCCAGGCGTCCTCTCTCGCCCGGTGAGTGTCCAAGCCGTCCCTTGACCCCCGCAGGAGACCTGATTCCTGCCATAAGCGGCCCTCTAGCCACATGGGGCCGGGACACCTGGGCCCGGTGTGCCAGCAACTGGCCTACATGGAGGCAAACAAACAGACACCTCAGGCCCGACCCCACCACTGCGAAGATCCCCCTTTTCTTCCATCCGTAAAGGGGTCACGCTTGAGGAGTGGAAGAACATGGGGAGGCCCCCAGGAGATGGCTTTTCTCCGAGCCGCGGCTGGCTCGTTTCGGGCCTATACGTGGGCCACGCGTGCGCACTCAGGCTCCCCACGCAAGCCTCCCTCGGGTCACGGGACCCACCCTTGAGGTGTCTCCTGACCCACCCCTGAGGGGTCTCTCGACCCACCCCTGAGGGCTCACGTGATCAACCCCTGAGGGGTCACGTGACCCACCCTTGAGGGGTCACGTGACCCACCCCTGAGGGGGTCACGTGACCCACCCCTGAGGTGTCACGTGGCCCACCCCTGAGGGGGTCACGTGACCCACCCCTGAGGGGTCTCGTGGCCCACCCCTGAGGGGGTCACGTGACCCACCCCTGAGGGGTCAGGTGACCCACACCTGAGGGGTCACGTGACCCACCCCTGAGGGGTCAGGTGACCCACCCTTGAGGGGTCACATGACCCACCTTGAGAGGTCACAGCAGTTTTACAGGGTCCCTGCGCACCTGTTGGTGGAAACAGAAGCCCTCCCTTCCACTCAGAGGACCGCGCGATTTCCCACAGGCCACACTGCTTAGCAGCACCTTCAGCCCCGCACAGACAGTGTGCTAAGGACAGACTTGGGTGCCGGGGGCATGGGCGGGGGATTTCCCATGGAACTCTCTAAGGGTCCGGTGCCCTGTGTGGCCCGGGGAGTGCCCATGCCATTACTTTACCCCGCAGGACACTTGCATCCAGCAATAAGCAGCCCTCTGCCTCCACGGGGCTCAAACACCTGCGCCCGGTGTGCGGGCACCTGGCGTACGTGGAGGCAAACCCGCAGAGCCCTCTGGCCCGAACCCACCACTGCGAAGATCCCCCTTTTCTTCCATCCTTAAAGGGGTCACGCTTGAGTAGTGGAGTTACATGGGGAGGCCCCAGGAGATGGCTTTTCTCCGAGCCGCGGCTGGCTCGTTTCGGGCCCATACCTGGGCCGCGCATGCGCACTCAGGCTCCCAAGCACACGCCTCCCTCGGCTCACCTGACCCACCCTTTAGAGGTCACAGCAGTTCCACAGGGTCCCTGGGCACCTGTCCGTGGACACAGGAGCCCTCCCTGCCACCCAGGGGACCGCGCGATTTCCCATGGGCCACACTTCCCAGCAGCTCTCCCAGCTCCTCAGAGACAGTGTGCGCAGGAAAGACTTGGGGACCGGGGGCCTGGGCGGGGGATTTTCCAGGGGGCTGTCTGATGGCCAGGCGTCCTCTCTCGCCCAGTGAGTGTCCAAGCCGTCCCTTGACCCCCGCAGGAGACCTGATTCCTGCCATAAGCGGCCCTCTAGCCACATGGGGCCGGGACACCTGGGCCCGGTGTGCCAGCAACTGGCCTACATGGAGGCAAACAAACAGACACCTCAGGCCCGACCCCACCACTGCGAAGATCCCCCTTTTCTTCCATCCGTAAAGGGGTCACGCTTGAGGAGTGGAAGAACATGGGGAGGCCCCCAGGAGATGGCTTTTCTCCGAGCCGCGGCTGGCTCGTTTCGGGCCTATACGTGGGCCACGCGTGCGCACTCAGGCTCCCCACGCAAGCCTCCCTCGGGTCACGGGACCCACCCTTGAGGTGTCTCCTGACCCACCCCTGAGGGGTCTCTCGACCCACCCCTGAGGGCTCACGTGACCAACCCCTGAGGGGTCACGTGACCAACACCTGAGGGGTCACGTGACCCACCCCTGAGGGGTCACGTGACCCACCCCTGAGGGGGTCACGTGACCCACCCCTGAGGGGTCTCGTGGCCCACCCCTGAGGGGGTCACGTGACCCACCCCTGAGGGGTCAGGTGACCCACACCTGAGGGGTCACGTGACCCACCCCTGAGGGGTCAGGTGGCCCACCCTTGAGGGGTCTCGTGACCCACCCTTGGGAGGTCACGTGCCCCACCCTTGAGGGGTCACATGACCCACCTTGAGAGGTCACAGCAGTTTTACAGGGTCCCTGCGCACCTGTTCGTGGAAACAGAAGCCCTCCCTGCCACTCAGAGGACCGCGCGATTTCCCACAGGCCACACTGCTTAGCAGCACCTTCAGCCCCGCACAGACAGTGTGCTAAGGACAGACTTGGGTGCCGGGGGCATGGGCGGGGGATTTCCCATGGAACTCTCTAAGGGTCCGGTGCCCTGTGTGGCCCGGGGAGTGCCCATGCCGTTACTTTACCCCGCAGGACACTTGCATCCAGCAATAAGCAGCCCTCTGCCTCCACGGGGCTCAAACACCTGCGCCCGGTGTGCGGGCACCTGGCGTACGTGGAGGCAAACCCGCAGACCCCTCTGGCCCGAACCCACCACTGCGAAGATCCCCCTTTTCTTCCATCCTTAAAGGGGTCACGCTTGAGGAGTGGAGGAACATGGGGAGGCCCCAGGAGAAGGCTTTTCTCCGAGCCGCGGCTGGCTCGTTTCGGGCCCATACCTGGGCCGCGCATGCGCACTCAGGCTCCCAAGCACACGCCTCCCTCGGCTCACCTGACCCACCCTTTAGAGGTCACAGCAGTTCCACAGGGTCCCTGGGCACCTGTCCGTGGACACAGGAGCCCTCCCTGCCACCCAGGGGACCGCGCGATTTCCCATGGGCCACACTTCCCAGCAGCTCTCCCAGCTCCTCAGAGACAGTGTGCGCAGGAAAGACTTGGGGACCGGGGGCCTGGGCGGGGGATTTTCCAGGGGGCTGTCCGATGGCCAGGCGTCCTCTCTCGCCCGGTGAGTGTCCAAGCCGTCCCTTGACCCCCGCAGGAGACCTGATTCCTGCCATAAGCGGCCCTCTAGCCACATGGGGCCGGGACACCTGGGCCCGGTGTGCCAGCAACTGGCCTACATGGAGGCAAACATACAGATACCTCAGGCCCGACCCCACCACTGCGAAGATCCCCCTTTTCTTCCATCCGTAAAGAGGTCACGCTTGAGGAGTGGAAGAACATGGGGAGGCCCCCAGGAGATGGCTTTTCTCCGAGCCGCGGCTGGCTCGTTTCGGGCCTATACATGGGCCACGCGTGCGCACTCAGGCTCCCCACGCAAGCCTCCCTCGGGTCACAGGACCCACCCTTGAGGTGTCTCCTTACCCACCCCTGAGGGGTCTCGGGACCCACCCCTGAGGGCTCACGTGACCAACCCCTGAGGGGTCACGTGACCCAACCTTGAGGGGTCTTGTGACCCACCCCTGAGGGGGTCATGTGACCCACCCCTGAGGGGTCACGTGACCCACCCCTGAGAGATCACGTGACCCACCCCTGAGGGGGTCACGTGACCCACCCTTGTGGGGTCCCGTGACCCACCGTTGAGGGGTCTCGTGACCCACCCTTGGGAGGTCACGTGCCCCACCCTTGACGGGTCACATGACCCACCTTGAGAGGTCACAGCAGTTTTACAGGGTCCCTGCACACCTGTTCGGGGAAACAGAAGCCCTCCCTGCCACTCAGAGGACCGCGCGATTTCCCACAGGCCACACTGCCTAGCAGCACCTTCAGCCCCGCACAGACAGTGTGCTAAGGACAGACTTGGGTACCGGGGGCATGGGCGGGAGATTTCCCATGGAACTCTCTAAGGGTCCGGTGCCCTGTGTGGCACGGGGAGTGCCCATGCCGTTACTTTACCCCGCAGGACACTTGCATCCAGCAATAAGCAGCCCTCTGCCTCCACGGGGCTCAAACACCTGGGCCCGGTGTGCGGGCACCTGGCGTACGTGGAGGCAAACACGCAGAGCCCTCTGGCCCGAACCCACCACTGCGAAGATCCCCCTTTTCTTCCACCCGTAAAGGGGTCACGCTTGATGAGTGGAAGAACATGGGGAGGCCCCCAGGAGATGGCTTTTCTCCGAGCCGCGGCTGGCTCGTTTCGGGCCTATACGTGGGCCACGCGTGCGCACTCAGGCTCCCCACGCCACCCTCCCTCGGGTCACGGGACCCACCCTAGAGGTGTCTCCTGACCCACCCCTGAGGGGTCTCGCGACCCACCCCTGAGGGCTCACGTGACCAACCCTTGAGGGGTCACGTGTCCCACCCTTGAGGGGTCACGTGACCCACCCCTGAGGGGTCTCGTGACCCACCCCTGAGGGGGTCATGTGACCCACCCCTGAGGGGTCACGTGACCCACCCCTGAGGGGGTCACGTGACCCACCCCTGAGGGAGTCACGTGACCCACCCCTGAGGGGTCACGTGACCCACCCTGAGGGGTCACGTGACCCACCCCTGAGGGGTCAGGTGACCCACCCCTGAGGGGTCTCGTGACCCACCCTTTGTTGGTCACGTGACCCACCCTTGTGGGGTCCCGTGACCCACCCTTGAGGGGTCTCGTGACCCACCCTTGGGAGGTCACGTGCCCCACCCTTGAGGGGTCTCGTGACCCACCCTTTTGGGGTCACGTGACCCACCCTTGAGGGGTCTCGTGTACCACCCTTGGGAGGTCACAGCAGTTTTACAGGGTCCCTGCGCACCTGTTCGTGGAAACAGAAGCCCTCCCTTCCACTCAGAGGACCGCGCGATTTCCCACAGGCCACACTGCTTAGCAGCACCTTCAGCCCCGCACAGACAGTGTGCTAAGGACAGACTTGGGTGCCGGGGGCATGGGCGGGGGATTTCCCATGGAACTCTCTAAGGGTCCGGTGCCCTGTGTGGCCCGGGGAGTGCCCATGCCGTTACTTTACCCCGCAGGACACTTGCATCCAGCAATAAGCAGCCCTCTGCCTCCACGGGGCTCAAACACCTGCGCCCGGTGTGCGGGCACCTGGCGTACGTGGAGGCAAACCCGCAGAGCCCTCTGGCCCGAACCCACCACTGCGAAGATCCCCCTTTTCTTCCATCCTTAAAGGGGTCACGCTTGAGTAGTGGAGTTACATGGGGAGGCCCCAGGAGATGGCTTTTCTCAGAGCCGCGGCTGGCTCGTTTGGGGCCCATACCTGGGCCGCGCATGCGCACTCAGGCTCCCAAGCACACGCCTCCCTCGGCTCACCTGACCCACCCTTTAGAGGTCACAGCAGTTCCACAGGGTCCCTGGGCACCTGTCCGTGGACACAGGAGCCCTCCCTGCCACCCAGGGGACCGCGCGATTTCCCATGGGCCACACTTCCCAGCAGCTCTCCCAGCTCCTCAGAGACAGTGTGCGCAGGAAAGACTTGGGGACCGGGGGCCTGTGAGGGGGATTTTCCAGGGGGCTGTCTGATGGCCAGGCGTCCTCTCTCGCCCGGTGAGTGTCCAAGCCGTCCCTTGACCCCCGCAGGAGACCTGATTCCTGCCATAAGCGGCCCTCTAGCCACATGGGGCCGGGACACCTGGGCCCGGTGTGCCAGCAACTGGCCTACATGGAGGCAAACAAACAGACACCTCAGGCCCGACCCCACCACTGCGAAGATCCCCCTTTTCTTCCATCCGTAAAGGGGTCACGCTTGAGGAGTGGAAGAACATGGGGAGGCCCCCAGGAGATGGCTTTTCTCCGAGCCGCGGCTGGCTCGTTTCGGGCCTATACCTGGGCCACGCGTGCGCACTCAGGCTCCCCACGCAAGCCTCCCTCGGGTCACGGGACCCACCCTTGAGGTGTCTCCTGACCCACCCCTGAGGGGTCTCTCGACCCACCCCTGAGGGCTCACGTGACCAACCCCTGAGGGGTCACGTGACCCACCCTTGAGGTGTCACGTGGCCCACCCCTGAGGGGGTCACGTGACCCACCCCTGAGGGGTCTCGTGGCCCACCCCTGAGGGGGTCACGTGACCCACCCCTGAGGGGTCTCTCGACCCACCCCTGAGGGCTCACGTGACCAACCCCTGAGGGGTCACGTGACCCACCCTTGAGGGGTCACGTGACCCACCCCTGAGGGGGTCACGTGACCCACCCCTGAGAGGTCACGTGACCCACCCCTGAGGGGGTCACGTGACCCACCCCTGAGGGGTCTCGTGGCCCACCCCTGAGGGGGTCACGTGACCCACCCCTGAGGGGTCACGTGACCCACACCTGAGGGGTCACGTGACCCACCCCTGAGGGGTCAGGTGACCCACCCTTGAGGGGTCTCGTGACCCACCCTTGGGAGGTCACGTGCCCCACCCTTGAGGGGTCACATGACCCACCTTGAGAGGTCACAGCAGTTTTACAGGGTCCCTGCGCACCTGTTCGTGGAAACAGAAGCCCTCCCTGCCACTCAGAGGACCGCGCGATTTCCCACAGGCCACACTACTTAGCTGCACCTTCAGCCCCGCACAGACAGTGTGCTAAGGACAGACTTGGGTGCCGGGGGCATGGGCGGGGGATTTCCCATGGAACTCTCTAAGGGTCCGGTGCCCTGTGTGGCCCGGGGAGTGCCCATGCCGTTACTTTACCCCGCAGGACACTTGCATCCAGCAATAAGCAGCCCTCTGCCTCCACGGGGCTCAAACACCTGCGCCCGGTGTGCGGGCACCTGGCGTACGTGGAGGCAAACCCGCAGACCCCTCTGGCCCGAACCCACCACTGCGAAGATCCCCCTTTTCTTCCATCCTTAAAGGGGTCACGCTTGAGGAGTGGAGGAACATGGGGAGGCCCCAGGAGAAGGCTTTTCTCCGAGCCGCGGCTGGCTCGTTTCGGGCCCATACCTGGGCCGCGCATGCGCACTCAGGCTCCCAAGCACACGCCTCCCTCGGCTCACCTGACCCACCCTTTAGAGGTCACAGCAGTTCCACAGGGTCCCTGGGCACCTGTCCGTGGACACAGGAGCCCTCCCTGCCACCCAGGGGACCGCGCGATTTCCCATGGGCCACACTTCCCAGCAGCTCTCCCAGCTCCTCAGAGACAGTGTGCGCAGGAAAGACTTGGGGACCGGGGGCCTGGGCGGGGGATTTTCCAGGGGGCTGTCCGATGGCCAGGCGTCCTCTCTCGCCCGGTGAGTGTCCAAGCCGTCCCTTGACCCCCGCAGGAGACCTGATTCCTGCCATAAGCGGCCCTCTAGCCACATGGGGCCGGGACACCTGGGCCCGGTGTGCCAGCAACTGGCCTACATGGAGGCAAACATACAGATACCTCAGGCCCGACCCCACCACTGCGAAGATCCCCCTTTTCTTCCATCCGTAAAGAGGTCACGCTTGAGGAGTGGAAGAACATGGGGAGGCCCCCAGGAGATGGCTTTTCTCCGAGCCGCGCCTGGCTCGTTTCGGGCCTATACATGGGCCACGCGTGCGCACTCAGGCTCCCCACGCAAGCCTCCCTCGGGTCACAGGACCCACCCTTGAGGTGTCTCCTGACCCACCCCTGAGGGGTCTCGCGACCCACCCCTGAGGGCTCACGTGACCAACCCCTGAGGGGTCACGTGACCCACCCTTGAGGGGTCTCGTGACCCACCCCTGAGGGGGTCATGTGACCCACCCCTGAGGGGTCACGTGACCCACCCCTGAGAGATCACGTGACCCACCCCTGAGGGGGTCACGTGACCCACCCCTGAGGGGTCAGGTGACCCATCCCTGAGGGGGTCACGTGACCCACCCCTGAGGGGTCTCGTGACCCACCCCTGAGGGGTCACGTGACCCACCCTTTGGGGGTCACGTGACCCACCCTTGTGGGGTCCCGTGACCCACCCTTGAGGGGTCACATGACCCACCTTGAGAGGTCACAGCAGTTTTACAGGGTCCCTGCGCACCTGTTCGGGGAAACAGAAGCCCTCCCTGCCACTCAGAGGACCGCGCGATTTCCCACAGGCCACACTGCCTAGCAGCACCTTCAGCCCCGCACAGACAGTGTGCTAAGGACAGACTTGGGTACCGGGGGCATGGGCGGGAGATTTCCCATGGAACTCTCTAAGGGTCCGGTGCCCTGTGTGGCACGGGGAGTGCCCATGCCGTTACTTTACCCCGCAGGACACTTGCATCCAGCAATAAGCAGCCCTCTGCCTCCACGGGGCTCAAACACCTGGGCCCGGTGTGCGGGCACCTGGCGTACGTGGAGGCAAACACGCAGAGCCCTCTGGCCCGAACCCACCACTGCGAAGATCCCCCTTTTCTTCCACCCGTAAAGGGGTCACGCTTGAGGAGTGGAAGAACATGGGGAGGCCCCCAGGAGATGGCTTTTCTCCGAGCCGCGGCTGGCTCGTTTCGGGCCTATACGTGGGCCACGCGTGCGCACTCAGGCTCCCCACGCCAGCCTCCCTCGGGTCACGGGACCCACCCTAGAGGTGTCTCCTGACCCACCCCTGAGGGGTCTCGCGACCCACCCCTGAGGGCTCACGTGACCAACCCTTGAGGTGTCACGTGACCCACCCTTGAGGGGTCACGTGACCCACCCCTGAGGGGTCTCGTGACCCACCCCTGAGGGGTCACGTGACCCACCCCTGAGGGGTCAGGTGACCCACCCCTGAGGGGTCTCGTGACCCACCCTTTGTTGGTCACGTGACCCACCCTTGTGGGGTCCCGTGACCCACCCTTGAGGGGTCTCGTGACCCACCCTTGGGAGGTCACGTGCCCCACCCTTGAGGGGTCTCGTGACCCACCCTTTTGGGGTCACGTGACCCACCCTTGAGGCGTCTCGTGTACCACCCTTGGGAGGTCACAGCAGTTTTACAGGGTCCCTGCGCACCTGTTCGTGGAAACAGAAGCCCTCCCTTCCACTCAGAGGACCGCGCGATTTCCCACAGGCCACACTGCTTAGCAGCACCTTCAGCCCCGCACAGACAGTGTGCTAAGGACAGACTTGGGTGCCGGGGGCATGGGCGGGGGATTTCCCATGGAACTCTCTAAGGGTCCGGTGCCCTGTGTGGCCCGGGGAGTGCCCATGCCGTTACTTTACCCCGCAGGACACTTGCATCCAGCAATAAGCAGCCCTCTGCCTCCACGGGGCTCAAACACCTGAGCCCGGTGTGCGGGCACCTGGCGTACGTGGAGGCAAACCCGCAGAGCCCTCTGGCCCGAACCCACCACTGCGAAGATCCCCCTTTTCTTCCATCCTTAAAGGGGTCACGCTTGAGGAATGGAGGAACATGGGGAGGCCCCAGGAGATGGCTTTTCTCCGAGCCGCGGCTGGCTCGTTTCGGGCCCAAACCTGGGCCGCGCATGCGCACTCAGGCTCCCAAGCACACGCCTCCCTCGGCTCACCTGACCCACCCTTTAGAGGTCACAGCAGTTCCACAGGGTCCCTGGGCACCTGTCCGTGGACACAGGAGCCCTCCCTGCCACCCAGGGGACCCCGCGATTTCCCATGGGCCACACTTCCCAGCAGCTCTCCCAGCTCCTCAGAGACATTGTGCGCAGGATAAACTTGGGGACCGGGGGCCTGAGCGGGGGATTTTCCAGGGGGCTGTCTGATGGCCAGGCGTCCTCTCTCGCCCGGTGAGTGTCCAAGCCGTCCCTTGACCCCCGCAGGAGACCTGATTCCTTCCATAAGCGGCCCTCTAGCCACATGGGGCCGGGACACCTGGGTCCGGTGTGCCAGCAACTGGCCTACATGGAGGCAAACAAACAGACACCTCAGGCCCGACCCCACCACTGCGAAGATCCCCCTTTTCTTCCATCCGTAAGGGGGTCACGCTTGAGGAGTGGAGGAACATGGGGAGGCCCCAGGAGATGGCTTTTCTCAGAGCCGCGGCTGGCTCGTTTCAGGCCTATACGTGGGCTGCGCGTGCGCACTCACGCTCCCCACACAAGCCTCCCTCGGGTCACGGGACCCACCCTTGAGGTGTCTCCTGACCTACCCTTGAGGGGTCACGTGAACCACCCCTGAGGGGTCTCGTACCCACCCCTGAGGGGTCACGTGACCCACCCCTGAGGGATCTGGTGACCCAACACTGAGGGGTCACGTGACCCACCCCAGAGGGGTCTCGTGACCCACCCCTGAGGGGTCACGTGACCCACCCCTGAGGGGTCACGTGACCCACCCTGAGGGGTCACGTGACCCACCCCTGAGGGGTCAGGTGACCCACCCCTGAGGGGTCTCGTGACCCACCCTTTGTTGGTCACGTGACCCACCCTTGTGGGGTCCCGTGACCCACCCTTGAGGGGTCTCGTGACCCACCCTTGGGAGGTCACGTGCCCCACCCTTGAGGGGTCTCGTGACCCACCCTTTTGGGGTCACGTGACCCACCCTTGAGGGGTCTCGTGTACCACCCTTGGGAGGTCACAGCAGTTTTACAGGGTCCCTGCGCACCTGTTCGTGGAAACAGAAGCCCTCCCTTCCACTCAGAGGACCGCGCGATTTCCCACAGGCCACACTGCTTAGCAGCACCTTCAGCCCCGCACAGACAGTGTGCTAAGGACAGACTTGGGTGCCGGGGGCATGGGCGGGGGATTTCCCATGGAACTCTCTAAGGGTCCGGTGCCCTGTGTGGCCCGGGGAGTGCCCATGCCGTTACTTTACCCCGCAGGACACTTGCATCCAGCAATAAGCAGCCCTCTGCCTCCACGGGGCTCAAACACCTGCGCCCGGTGTGCGGGCACCTGGCGTACGTGGAGGCAAACCCGCAGAGCCCTCTGGCCCGAACCCACCACTGCGAAGATCCCCCTTTTCTTCCATCCTTAAAGGGGTCACGCTTGAGTAGTGGAGTTACATGGGGAGGCCCCAGGAGATGGCTTTTCTCAGAGCCGCGGCTGGCTCGTTTGGGGCCCATACCTGGGCCGCGCATGCGCACTCAGGCTCCCAAGCACACGCCTCCCTCGGCTCACCTGACCCACCCTTTAGAGGTCACAGCAGTTCCACAGGGTCCCTGGGCACCTGTCCGTGGACACAGGAGCCCTCCCTGCCACCCAGGGGACCGCGCGATTTCCCATGGGCCACACTTCCCAGCAGCTCTCCCAGCTCCTCAGAGACAGTGTGCGCAGGAAAGACTTGGGGACCGGGGGCCTGTGAGGGGGATTTTCCAGGGGGCTGTCTGATGGCCAGGCGTCCTCTCTCGCCCGGTGAGTGTCCAAGCCGTCCCTTGACCCCCGCAGGAGACCTGATTCCTGCCATAAGCGGCCCTCTAGCCACATGGGGCCGGGACACCTGGGCCCGGTGTGCCAGCAACTGGCCTACATGGAGGCAAACAAACAGACACCTCAGGCCCGACCCCACCACTGCGAAGATCCCCCTTTTCTTCCATCCGTAAAGGGGTCACGCTTGAGGAGTGGAAGAACATGGGGAGGCCCCCAGGAGATGGCTTTTCTCCGAGCCGCGGCTGGCTCGTTTCGGGCCTATACCTGGGCCACGCGTGCGCACTCAGGCTCCCCACGCAAGCCTCCCTCGGGTCACGGGACCCACCCTTGAGGTGTCTCCTGACCCACCCCTGAGGGGTCTCTCGACCCACCCCTGAGGGCTCACGTGACCAACCCCTGAGGGGTCACGTGACCCACCCTTGAGGTGTCACGTGGCCCACCCCTGAGGGGGTCACGTGACCCACCCCTGAGGGGTCTCGTGGCCCACCCCTGAGGGGGTCACGTGACCCACCCCTGAGGGGTCTCTCGACCCACCCCTGAGGGCTCACGTGACCAACCCCTGAGGGGTCACGTGACCCACCCTTGAGGGGTCACGTGACCCACCCCTGAGGGGGTCACGTGACCCACCCCTGAGAGGTCACGTGACCCACCCCTGAGGGGGTCACGTGACCCACCCCTGAGGGGTCTCGTGGCCCACCCCTGAGGGGGTCACGTGACCCACCCCTGAGGGGTCACGTGACCCACACCTGAGGGGTCACGTGACCCACCCCTGAGGGGTCAGGTGACCCACCCTTGAGGGGTCTCGTGACCCACCCTTGGGAGGTCACGTGCCCCACCCTTGAGGGGTCACATGACCCACCTTGAGAGGTCACAGCAGTTTTACAGGGTCCCTGCGCACCTGTTCGTGGAAACAGAAGCCCTCCCTGCCACTCAGAGGACCGCGCGATTTCCCACAGGCCACACTACTTAGCTGCACCTTCAGCCCCGCACAGACAGTGTGCTAAGGACAGACTTGGGTGCCGGGGGCATGGGCGGGGGATTTCCCATGGAACTCTCTAAGGGTCCGGTGCCCTGTGTGGCCCGGGGAGTGCCCATGCCGTTACTTTACCCCGCAGGACACTTGCATCCAGCAATAAGCAGCCCTCTGCCTCCACGGGGCTCAAACACCTGCGCCCGGTGTGCGGGCACCTGGCGTACGTGGAGGCAAACCCGCAGACCCCTCTGGCCCGAACCCACCACTGCGAAGATCCCCCTTTTCTTCCATCCTTAAAGGGGTCACGCTTGAGGAGTGGAGGAACATGGGGAGGCCCCAGGAGAAGGCTTTTCTCCGAGCCGCGGCTGGCTCGTTTCGGGCCCATACCTGGGCCGCGCATGCGCACTCAGGCTCCCAAGCACACGCCTCCCTCGGCTCACCTGACCCACCCTTTAGAGGTCACAGCAGTTCCACAGGGTCCCTGGGCACCTGTCCGTGGACACAGGAGCCCTCCCTGCCACCCAGGGGACCGCGCGATTTCCCATGGGCCACACTTCCCAGCAGCTCTCCCAGCTCCTCAGAGACAGTGTGCGCAGGAAAGACTTGGGGACCGGGGGCCTGGGCGGGGGATTTTCCAGGGGGCTGTCCGATGGCCAGGCGTCCTCTCTCGCCCGGTGAGTGTCCAAGCCGTCCCTTGACCCCCGCAGGAGACCTGATTCCTGCCATAAGCGGCCCTCTAGCCACATGGGGCCGGGACACCTGGGCCCGGTGTGCCAGCAACTGGCCTACATGGAGGCAAACATACAGATACCTCAGGCCCGACCCCACCACTGCGAAGATCCCCCTTTTCTTCCATCCGTAAAGAGGTCACGCTTGAGGAGTGGAAGAACATGGGGAGGCCCCCAGGAGATGGCTTTTCTCCGAGCCGCGCCTGGCTCGTTTCGGGCCTATACATGGGCCACGCGTGCGCACTCAGGCTCCCCACGCAAGCCTCCCTCGGGTCACAGGACCCACCCTTGAGGTGTCTCCTGACCCACCCCTGAGGGGTCTCGCGACCCACCCCTGAGGGCTCACGTGACCAACCCCTGAGGGGTCACGTGACCCACCCTTGAGGGGTCTCGTGACCCACCCCTGAGGGGGTCATGTGACCCACCCCTGAGGGGTCACGTGACCCACCCCTGAGAGATCACGTGACCCACCCCTGAGGGGGTCACGTGACCCACCCCTGAGGGGTCAGGTGACCCATCCCTGAGGGGGTCACGTGACCCACCCCTGAGGGGTCTCGTGACCCACCCCTGAGGGGTCACGTGACCCACCCTTTGGGGGTCACGTGACCCACCCTTGTGGGGTCCCGTGACCCACCCTTGAGGGGTCACATGACCCACCTTGAGAGGTCACAGCAGTTTTACAGGGTCCCTGCGCACCTGTTCGGGGAAACAGAAGCCCTCCCTGCCACTCAGAGGACCGCGCGATTTCCCACAGGCCACACTGCCTAGCAGCACCTTCAGCCCCGCACAGACAGTGTGCTAAGGACAGACTTGGGTACCGGGGGCATGGGCGGGAGATTTCCCATGGAACTCTCTAAGGGTCCGGTGCCCTGTGTGGCACGGGGAGTGCCCATGCCGTTACTTTACCCCGCAGGACACTTGCATCCAGCAATAAGCAGCCCTCTGCCTCCACGGGGCTCAAACACCTGGGCCCGGTGTGCGGGCACCTGGCGTACGTGGAGGCAAACACGCAGAGCCCTCTGGCCCGAACCCACCACTGCGAAGATCCCCCTTTTCTTCCACCCGTAAAGGGGTCACGCTTGAGGAGTGGAAGAACATGGGGAGGCCCCCAGGAGATGGCTTTTCTCCGAGCCGCGGCTGGCTCGTTTCGGGCCTATACGTGGGCCACGCGTGCGCACTCAGGCTCCCCACGCCAGCCTCCCTCGGGTCACGGGACCCACCCTAGAGGTGTCTCCTGACCCACCCCTGAGGGGTCTCGCGACCCACCCCTGAGGGCTCACGTGACCAACCCTTGAGGTGTCACGTGACCCACCCTTGAGGGGTCACGTGACCCACCCCTGAGGGGTCTCGTGACCCACCCCTGAGGGGTCACGTGACCCACCCCTGAGGGGTCAGGTGACCCACCCCTGAGGGGTCTCGTGACCCACCCTTTGTTGGTCACGTGACCCACCCTTGTGGGGTCCCGTGACCCACCCTTGAGGGGTCTCGTGACCCACCCTTGGGAGGTCACGTGCCCCACCCTTGAGGGGTCTCGTGACCCACCCTTTTGGGGTCACGTGACCCACCCTTGAGGCGTCTCGTGTACCACCCTTGGGAGGTCACAGCAGTTTTACAGGGTCCCTGCGCACCTGTTCGTGGAAACAGAAGCCCTCCCTTCCACTCAGAGGACCGCGCGATTTCCCACAGGCCACACTGCTTAGCAGCACCTTCAGCCCCGCACAGACAGTGTGCTAAGGACAGACTTGGGTGCCGGGGGCATGGGCGGGGGATTTCCCATGGAACTCTCTAAGGGTCCGGTGCCCTGTGTGGCCCGGGGAGTGCCCATGCCGTTACTTTACCCCGCAGGACACTTGCATCCAGCAATAAGCAGCCCTCTGCCTCCACGGGGCTCAAACACCTGAGCCCGGTGTGCGGGCACCTGGCGTACGTGGAGGCAAACCCGCAGAGCCCTCTGGCCCGAACCCACCACTGCGAAGATCCCCCTTTTCTTCCATCCTTAAAGGGGTCACGCTTGAGGAATGGAGGAACATGGGGAGGCCCCAGGAGATGGCTTTTCTCCGAGCCGCGGCTGGCTCGTTTCGGGCCCAAACCTGGGCCGCGCATGCGCACTCAGGCTCCCAAGCACACGCCTCCCTCGGCTCACCTGACCCACCCTTTAGAGGTCACAGCAGTTCCACAGGGTCCCTGGGCACCTGTCCGTGGACACAGGAGCCCTCCCTGCCACCCAGGGGACCCCGCGATTTCCCATGGGCCACACTTCCCAGCAGCTCTCCCAGCTCCTCAGAGACATTGTGCGCAGGATAAACTTGGGGACCGGGGGCCTGAGCGGGGGATTTTCCAGGGGGCTGTCTGATGGCCAGGCGTCCTCTCTCGCCCGGTGAGTGTCCAAGCCGTCCCTTGACCCCCGCAGGAGACCTGATTCCTTCCATAAGCGGCCCTCTAGCCACATGGGGCCGGGACACCTGGGTCCGGTGTGCCAGCAACTGGCCTACATGGAGGCAAACAAACAGACACCTCAGGCCCGACCCCACCACTGCGAAGATCCCCCTTTTCTTCCATCCGTAAGGGGGTCACGCTTGAGGAGTGGAGGAACATGGGGAGGCCCCAGGAGATGGCTTTTCTCAGAGCCGCGGCTGGCTCGTTTCAGGCCTATACGTGGGCTGCGCGTGCGCACTCACGCTCCCCACACAAGCCTCCCTCGGGTCACGGGACCCACCCTTGAGGTGTCTCCTGACCTACCCTTGAGGGGTCACGTGAACCACCCCTGAGGGGTCTCGTACCCACCCCTGAGGGGTCACGTGACCCACCCCTGAGGGATCTGGTGACCCAACACTGAGGGGTCACGTGACCCACCCCAGAGGGGTCTCGTGACCCACCCCTGAGGGGTCACGTGACCCACCCCTGAGGGGTCACGTGACCCGCCCCTGAGGGGTCACGTGACCGACCCCTGAGGGGTCAGGTGACCCACACTTGAGGGGTCTCGTGACCCACCCTTTTGGGGTCACCTGACCCACCCTTGAGGGGTCTCGTGTACCACCCTTGGGAGGTCACAGCAGTTTTACAGGGTCCCTGCGCACCTGTTGGTGGAAACAGAAGCCCTCCCTTCCACTCAGAGGACCGCGCGATTTCCCACAGGCCACACTGCTTAGCAGCACCTTCAGCCCCGCACAGACAGTGTGCTAAGGACAGACTTGGGTGCCGGGGGCATGGGCGGGGGATTTCCCATGGAACTCTCTAAGGGTCCGGTGCCCTGTGTGGCCCGGGGAGTGCCCATGCCGTTACTTTACCCCGCAGGACACTTGCATCCAGCAATAAGCAGCCCTCTGCCTCCACGGGGCTCAAACACCTGCGCCCGGTGTGCGGGCACCTGGCATACGTGGAGGCAAACCCGCAGAGCCCTCTGGCCCGAACCCACCACTGCGAAGATCCCCCT
Organism: Desmodus rotundus; assembly: GCF_022682495.2. Taxonomy (NCBI): domain Eukaryota; kingdom Metazoa; phylum Chordata; class Mammalia; order Chiroptera; family Phyllostomidae; genus Desmodus; species Desmodus rotundus. The sequence continues at coordinate 133,203 of NW_026527160.1, read as the reverse complement.
TTTCTTCCATCCTTAAAGGGGTCACGCTTGAGTAGTGGAGTTACATGGGGAGGCCCCAGGAGATGGCTTTTCTCCGAGCCGCGGCTGGCTCGTTTCGGGCCCATACCTGGGCCGCGCATGCGCACTCAGGCTCCCAAGCACACGCCTCCCTCGGCTCACCTGACCCACCCTTTAGAGGTCACAGCAGTTCCACAGGGTCCCTGGGCACCTGTCCGTGGACACAGGAGCCCTCCCTGCCACCCAGGGGACCGCGCGATTTCCCATGGGCCACACTTCCCAGCAGCTCTCCCAGCTCCTCAGAGACAGTGTGCGCAGGAAAGACTTGGGGACCGGGGGCCTGGGCGGGGGATTTTCCAGGGGGCTGTCTGATGGCCAGGCGTCCTCTCTCGCCCGGTGAGTGTCCAAGCCGTCCCTTGACCCCCGCAGGAGACCTGATTCCTGCCATAAGCGGCCCTCTAGCCACATGGGGCCGGGACACCTGGGCCCGGTGTGCCAGCAACTGGCCTACATGGAGGCAAACAAACAGACACCTCAGGCCCGACCCCACCACTGCGAAGATCCCCCTTTTCTTCCATCCGTAAAGGGGTCACGCTTGAGGAGTGGAAGAACATGGGGAGGCCCCCAGGAGATGGCTTTTCTCCGAGCCGCGACTGGCTCGTTTCGGGCCTATACGTGGGCCACGCGTGCGCACTCAGGCTCCCCACGCAAGCCTCCCTCGGGTCACGGGACCCACCCTTGAGGTGTCTCCTGACCCACCCCTGAGGGGTCTCTCGACCCACCCCTGAGGGCTCACGTGACCAACCCCTGAGGGGTCACGTGACCCACCCTTGAGGGGTCACGTGACCCACCCCTGAGGGGTCACGTGACCCACCCCTGAGAGGTCACGTGACCCACCCCTGAGGGGGTCACGTGACCCACCCCTGAGGGGTCTCGTGGCCCACCCCTGAGGGGGTCACGTGACCCACCCCTGAGGGGTCACGTGACCCACACCTGAGGGGTCACGTGACCCACCCCTGAGGCGTCACGAGACCAACACCTGAGGGGTCTCGTGACCCACCCTTGGGAGGTCACGTGCCCCACCCTTGAGGGGTCACATGACCCACCTTGAGAGGTCACAGCAGTTTTACAGGGTCCCTGCGCACCTGTTCGTGGAAACAGAAGCCCTCCCTGCCACTCAGAGGACCGCGCGATTTCCCACAGGCCACACTGCTTAGCAGCACCTTCAGCCCCGCACAGACAGTGTGCTAAGGACAGACTTGGGTGCCGGGGGCATGGGCGGGGGATTTCCCATGGAACTCTCTAAGGGTCCGGTGCCCTGTGTGGCCCGGGGAGTGCCCATGCCGTTACTTTACCCCGCAGGACACTTGCATCCAGCAATAAGCAGCCCTCTGCCTCCACGGGGCTCAAACACCTGCGCCCGGTGTGCGGGCACCTGGCGTACGTGGAGGCAAACCCGCAGACCCCTCTGGCCCGAACCCACCACTGCGAAGATCCCCCTTTTCTTCCATCCTTAAAGGGGTCACGCTTGAGGAGTGGAGGAACATGGGGAGGCCCCAGGAGAAGGCTTTTCTCCGAGCCGCGGCTGGCTCGTTTCGGGCCCATACCTGGACCGCGCATGCGCACTCAGGCTCCCAAGCACACGCCTCCCTCGGCTCACCTGACCCACACTTTAGAGGTCACAGCAGTTCCACAGGGTCCCTGGGCATCTGTCCGTGGACACAGGAGCCCTCCCTGCCACCCAGGGGACCGCGCGATTTCCCATGGGCCACACTTCCCAGCAGCTCTCCCAGCTCCTCAGAGACAGTGTGCGCAGGAAAGACTTGGGGACCGGGGGCCTGGGCGGGGGATTTTCCAGGGGGCTGTCCGATGGCCAGGCGTCCTCTCTCGCCCGGTGAGTGTCCAAGCCGTCCCTTGACCCCCGCAGGAGACCTGATTCCTGCCATAAGCGGCCCTCTAGCCACATGGGGCCGGGACACCTGGGCCCGGTGTGCCAGCAACTGCCCTACATGGAGGCAAACATACAGATACCTCAGGCCCGACCCCACCACTGCGAAGATCCCCCTTTTCTTCCATCCGTAAAGGGGTCACGCTTGAGGAGTGGAAGAACATGGGGAGGCCCCCAGGAGATGGCTTTTCTCCGAGCCGCGGCTGGCTCGTTTCGGGCCTATACATGGGCCACGCGTGCGCACTCAGGCTCCCAACGCAAGCCTCCCTCGGGTCACGGGACCCACCCTTGAGGTGTCTCCTGACCCACCCCTGAGGGGTCTCGCGACCCACCCCTGAGGGCTCACGTGACCAACCCCTGAGGGGTCACGTGACCCACCCTTGAGGGGTCTCGTGACCCACCCCTGAGGGGGTCATGTGACCCACCCCTGAGGGGTCACGTGACCCACCCCTGAGAGATCACGTGACCCACCCCTGAGGGGGTCACGTGACCCACTCCTGAGGGGTCAGGTGACCCACCCCTGAGGGGTCACGTGACCCACCCTTTGGGGGTCCCGTGACCCACCCTTGTGGGGTCCCATGACCCACCGTTGAGGGGTCTCGTGACCCACCCTTGGGAGGTCACGTGCCCCACCCTTGAGGGGTCACATGACCCACCTTGAGAGGTCACAGCAGTTTTACAGGGTCCCTGCGCACCTGTTCGGGGAAACAGAAGCCCTCCCTGCCACTCAGAGGACCGCGCGATTTCCCACAGGCCACACTGCCTAGCAGCACCTTCAGCCCCGCACAGACAGTGTGCTAAGGACAGACTTGGGTACCGGGGGCATGGGCGGGAGATTTCCCATGGAACTCTCTAAGGGTCCGGTGCCCTGTGTGGCACGGGGAGTGCCCATGCCGTTACTTTACCCCGCAGGACACTTGCATCCAGCAATAAGCAGCCCTCTGCCTCCACGGGGCTCAAACACCTGGGCCCGGTGTGCGGGCACCTGGCGTACGTGGAGGCAAACACGCAGAGCCCTCTGACCCGAACCCACCACTGCGAAGATCCCCCTTTTCTTCCACCCGTAAAGGGGTCACGCTTGAGGAGTGGAAGAACATGGGGAGGCCCCCAGGAGATGGCTTTTCTCCGAGCCGCGGCTGGCTCGTTTCGGGCCTATACGTGGGCCACGCGTGCGCACTCAGGCTCCCCACGCCAGCCTCCCTCGGGTCACGGGACCCACCCTAGAGGTGTCTCCTGACCCACCCCTGAGGGGTCTCGCGACCCACCCCTGAGGGCTCACGTGACCAACCCTTGAGGTGTCACGTGACCCACCCATGAGGGGTCAGGTGACCCACCCCTGAGGGGTCTCGTGACCCACCCCTGAGAGGTCACGTGACCCACCCCTGAGGGGTCACGTGACCCACACCTGAGGGGTCAGGTGACCCACCCTTGAGGGGTCTCGTGACCCACCCTTGGGAGGTCACGTGCCCCACCCTTGAGGGGTCTCGTGACCCACCCTTTTTGGGTCACGTGACCCACCCTTGAGGGGTCTCGTGTACCACCCTTGGGAGGTCACAGCAGTTTTACAGGGTCCCTGCGCACCTGTTCGTGGAAACAGAAGCCCTCCCTTCCACTCAGAGGACCGCGCGATTTCCCACAGGCCACACTGCTTAGCAGCACCTTCAGCCCCGCACAGACAGTGTGCTAAGGACAGACTTGGGTGCCGGGGGCATGGGCGGGGGATTTCCCATGGAACTCTCTAAGGGTCCGGTGCCCTGTGTGGCCCGGGGAGTGCCCATGCCATTACTTTACCCCGCAGGACACTTGCATCCAGCAATAAGCAGCCCTCTGCCTCCACGGGGCTCAAACACCTGCGCCCGGTGTGCGGGCACCTGGCGTACGTGGAGGCAAACCCGCAGAGCCCTCTGGCCCGAACCCACCACTGCGAAGATCCCCCTTTTCTTCCACCCGTAAAGGGGTCACGCTTGAGGAGTGGAAGAACATGGGGAGGCCCCCAGGAGATGGCTTTTCTCCGAGCCGCGGCTGGCTCGTTTCGGGCCTATACGTGGGCCACGCGTGCGCACTCAGGCTCCCCACGCCAGCCTCCCTCGGGTCACGGGACCCACCCTAGAGGTGTCTCCTGACCCACCCCTGAGGGGTCTCGCGACCCACCCCTGAGGGCTCACGTGACCAACCCTTGAGGTGTCACGTGACCCACCCTTGAGGGGTCACGTGACCCACCCCTGAGGGGTCTCGTGACCCACCCCTGAGGGGTCACGTGACCCACCCCTGAGGGGTCAGGTGACCCACCCCTGAGGGGTCTCGTGACCCACCCTTTGTTGGTCACGTGACCCACCCTTGTGGGGTCCCGTGACCCACCCTTGAGGGGTCTCGTGACCCACCCTTGGGAGGTCACGTGCCCCACCCTTGAGGGGTCTCGTGACCCACCCTTTTGGGGTCACGTGACCCACCCTTGAGGCGTCTCGTGTACCACCCTTGGGAGGTCACAGCAGTTTTACAGGGTCCCTGCGCACCTGTTCGTGGAAACAGAAGCCCTCCCTTCCACTCAGAGGACCGCGCGATTTCCCACAGGCCACACTGCTTAGCAGCACCTTCAGCCCCGCACAGACAGTGTGCTAAGGACAGACTTGGGTGCCGGGGGCATGGGCGGGGGATTTCCCATGGAACTCTCTAAGGGTCCGGTGCCCTGTGTGGCCCGGGGAGTGCCCATGCCGTTACTTTACCCCGCAGGACACTTGCATCCAGCAATAAGCAGCCCTCTGCCTCCACGGGGCTCAAACACCTGAGCCCGGTGTGCGGGCACCTGGCGTACGTGGAGGCAAACCCGCAGAGCCCTCTGGCCCGAACCCACCACTGCGAAGATCCCCCTTTTCTTCCATCCTTAAAGGGGTCACGCTTGAGGAATGGAGGAACATGGGGAGGCCCCAGGAGATGGCTTTTCTCCGAGCCGCGGCTGGCTCGTTTCGGGCCCAAACCTGGGCCGCGCATGCGCACTCAGGCTCCCAAGCACACGCCTCCCTCGGCTCACCTGACCCACCCTTTAGAGGTCACAGCAGTTCCACAGGGTCCCTGGGCACCTGTCCGTGGACACAGGAGCCCTCCCTGCCACCCAGGGGACCCCGCGATTTCCCATGGGCCACACTTCCCAGCAGCTCTCCCAGCTCCTCAGAGACATTGTGCGCAGGATAAACTTGGGGACCGGGGGCCTGAGCGGGGGATTTTCCAGGGGGCTGTCTGATGGCCAGGCGTCCTCTCTCGCCCGGTGAGTGTCCAAGCCGTCCCTTGACCCCCGCAGGAGACCTGATTCCTTCCATAAGCGGCCCTCTAGCCACATGGGGCCGGGACACCTGGGTCCGGTGTGCCAGCAACTGGCCTACATGGAGGCAAACAAACAGACACCTCAGGCCCGACCCCACCACTGCGAAGATCCCCCTTTTCTTCCATCCGTAAGGGGGTCACGCTTGAGGAGTGGAGGAACATGGGGAGGCCCCAGGAGATGGCTTTTCTCAGAGCCGCGGCTGGCTCGTTTCAGGCCTATACGTGGGCTGCGCGTGCGCACTCACGCTCCCCACACAAGCCTCCCTCGGGTCACGGGACCCACCCTTGAGGTGTCTCCTGACCTACCCTTGAGGGGTCACGTGAACCACCCCTGAGGGGTCTCGTACCCACCCCTGAGGGGTCACGTGACCCACCCCTGAGGGATCTGGTGACCCAACACTGAGGGGTCACGTGACCCACCCCAGAGGGGTCTCGTGACCCACCCCTGAGGGGTCACGTGACCCACCCCTGAGGGGTCACGTGACCCGCCCCTGAGGGGTCACGTGACCGACCCCTGAGGGGTCAGGTGACCCACACTTGAGGGTCTCGTGACCCACCCTTTTGGGGTCACCTGACCCACCCTTGAGGGGTCTCGTGTACCACCCTTGGGAGGTCACAGCAGTTTTACAGGGTCCCTGCGCACCTGTTGGTGGAAACAGAAGCCCTCCCTTCCACTCAGAGGACCGCGCGATTTCCCACAGGCCACACTGCTTAGCAGCACCTTCAGCCCCGCACAGACAGTGTGCTAAGGACAGACTTGGGTGCCGGGGGCATGGGCGGGGGATTTCCATGGAACTCTCTAAGGGTCCGGTGCCCTGTGTGGCCCGGGGAGTGCCCATGCCGTTACTTTACCCCGCAGGACACTTGCATCCAGCAATAAGCAGCCCTCTGCCTCCACCGGGGCTCAAACACCTGCGCCCGGTGTGCGGGCACCTGGCATACATGGAGGCAAACCCGCAGAGCCCTCTGGCCCGAACCCACCACTGCGAAGATCCCCCTTTTCTTCCATCCTTAAAGGGGTCACGCTTGAGTAGTGGAGTTACATGGGGAGGCCCCAGGAGATGGCTTTTCTCCGAGCCGCGGCTGGCTCGTTTCGGGCCCATACCTGGGCCGCGCATGCGCACTCAGGCTCCCAAGCACACGCCTCCCTCGGCTCACCTGACCCACCCTTTAGAGGTCACAGCAGTTCCACAGGGTCCCTGGGCACCTGTCCGTGGACACAGGAGCCCTCCCTGCCACCCAGGGGACCGCGCGATTTCCCATGGGCCACACTTCCCAGCAGCTCTCCCAGCTCCTCAGAGACAGTGTGCGCAGGAAAGACTTGGGGACCGGGGGCCTGGGCGGGGGATTTTCCAGGGGGCTGTCTGATGGCCAGGCGTCCTCTCTCGCCCGGTGAGTGTCCAAGCCGTCCCTTGACCCCCGCAGGAGACCTGATTCCTGCATAAGCGGCCCTCTAGCCACATGGGCCGGGACACCTGGGCCCGGTGTGCCAGCAACTGGCCTACATGGAGGCAAACAAACAGACACCTCAGGCCCGACCCCACCACTGCGAAGATCCCCCTTTTCTTCCATCCGTAAAGGGGTCACGCTTGAGGAGTGGAAGAACATGGGGAGGCCCCCAGGAGATGGCTTTTCTCCGAGCCGCGACTGGCTCGTTTCGGGCCTATACGTGGGCCACGCGTGCGCGACTCAGGCTCCCCACGCAAGCCTCCCTCGGGTCACGGGACCCACCCTTGAGGTGTCTCCTGACCCACCCCTGAGGGGTCTCTCGACCCACCCCTGAGGGCTCACGTGACCAACCCCTGAGGGGTCACGTGACCCACCCTTGAGGGGTCACGTGACCCACCCCTGAGGGGTCACGTGACCCACCCCTGAGAGGTCACGTGACCCACCCCTGAGGGGGTCACGTGACCCACCCCTGAGGGGTCTCGTGGCCCACCCCTGAGGGGGTCACGTGACCCACCCCTGAGGGGTCACGTGACCCACACCTGAGGGGTCACGTGACCCACCCCTGAGGCGTCACGAGACCAACACCTGAGGGGTCTCGTGACCCACCCTTGGGAGGTCACGTGCCCCACCCTTGAGGGGTCACATGACCCACCTTGAGAGGTCACAGCAGTTTTACAGGGTCCCTGCGCACCTGTTCGTGGAAACAGAAGCCCTCCCTGCCACTCAGAGGACCGCGCGATTTCCCACAGGCCACACTGCTTAGCAGCACCTTCAGCCCCGCACAGACAGTGTGCTAAGGACAGACTTGGGTGCCGGGGGCATGGGCGGGGGATTTCCCATGGAACTCTCTAAGGGTCCGGTGCCCTGTGTGGCCCGGGGAGTGCCCATGCCGTTACTTTACCCCGCAGGACACTTGCATCCAGCAATAAGCAGCCCTCTGCCTCCACGGGGCTCAAACACCTGCGCCCGGTGTGCGGGCACCTGGCGTACGTGGAGGCAAACCCGCAGACCCCTCTGGCCCGAACCCACCACTGCGAAGATCCCCCTTTTCTTCCATCCTTAAAGGGGTCACGCTTGAGGAGTGGAGGAACATGGGGAGGCCCCAGGAGAAGGCTTTTCTCCGAGCCGCGGCTGGCTCGTTTCGGGCCCATACCTGGACCGCGCATGCGCACTCAGGCTCCCAAGCACACGCCTCCCTCGGCTCACCTGACCCACACTTTAGAGGTCACAGCAGTTCCACAGGGTCCCTGGGCATCTGTCCGTGGACACAGGAGCCCTCCCTGCCACCCAGGGGACCGCGCGATTTCCCATGGGCCACACTTCCCAGCAGCTCTCCCAGCTCCTCAGAGACAGTGTGCGCAGGAAAGACTTGGGGACCGGGGGCCTGGGCGGGGATTTTCCAGGGGGCTGTCCGATGGCCAGGCGTCCTCTCTCGCCCGGTGAGTGTCCAAGCCGTCCCTTGACCCCCGCAGGAGACCTGATTCCTGCCATAAGCGGCCCTCTAGCCACATGGGGCCGGGACACCTGGGCCCGGTGTGCCAGCAACTGCCCTACATGGAGGCAAACATACAGATACCTCAGGCCCGACCCCACCACTGCGAAGATCCCCCTTTTCTTCCATCCGTAAAGGGGTCACGCTGAGGAGTGGAAGAACATGGGGAGGCCCCCAGGAGATGGCTTTTCTCCGAGCCGCGGCTGGCTCGTTTCGGGCCTATACATGGGCCACGCGTGCGCACTCAGGCTCCCAACGCAAGCCTCCCTCGGGTCACGGGACCCACCCTTGAGGTGTCTCCTGACCCACCCCTGAGGGGTCTCGCGACCCACCCCTGAGGGCTCACGTGACCAACCCCTGAGGGGTCACGTGACCCACCCTTGAGGGGTCTCGTGACCCACCCCTGAGGGGGTCATGTGACCCACCCCTGAGGGGTCACGTGACCCACCCCTGAGAGATCACGTGACCCACCCCTGAGGGGGTCACGTGACCCACTCCTGAGGGGTCAGGTGACCCACCCCTGAGGGGTCACGTGACCCACCCTTTGGGGGTCCCGTGACCCACCCTTGTGGGGTCCCATGACCCACCGTTGAGGGGTCTCGTGACCCACCCTTGGGAGGTCACGTGCCCCACCCTTGAGGGGTCACATGACCCACCTTGAGAGGTCACAGCAGTTTTACAGGGTCCCTGCGCACCTGTTCGGGGAAACAGAAGCCCTCCCTGCCACTCAGAGGACCGCGCGATTTCCCACAGGCCACACTGCCTAGCAGCACCTTCAGCCCCGCACAGACAGTGTGCTAAGGACAGACTTGGGTACCGGGGGCATGGGCGGGAGATTTCCCATGGAACTCTCTAAGGGTCCGGTGCCCTGTGTGGCACGGGGAGTGCCCATGCCGTTACTTTACCCCGCAGGACACTTGCATCCAGCAATAAGCAGCCCTCTGCCTCCACGGGGCTCAAACACCTGGGCCCGGTGTGCGGGCACCTGGCGTACGTGGAGGCAAACACGCAGAGCCCTCTGACCCGAACCCACCACTGCGAAGATCCCCCTTTTCTTCCACCCGTAAAGGGGTCACGCTTGAGGAGTGGAAGAACATGGGGAGGCCCCCAGGAGATGGCTTTTCTCCGAGCCGCGGCTGGCTCGTTTCGGGCCTATACGTGGGCCACGCGTGCGCACTCAGGCTCCCCACGCCAGCCTCCCTCGGGTCACGGGACCCACCCTAGAGGTGTCTCCTGACCCACCCCTGAGGGGTCTCGCGACCCACCCCTGAGGGCTCACGTGACCAACCCTTGAGGTGTCACGTGACCCACCCATGAGGGGTCAGGTGACCCACCCCTGAGGGGTCTCGTGACCCACCCCTGAGAGGTCACGTGACCCACCCCTGAGGGGTCACGTGACCCACACCTGAGGGGTCAGGTGACCCACCCTTGAGGGGTCTCGTGACCCACCCTTGGGAGGTCACGTGCCCCACCCTTGAGGGGTCTCGTGACCCACCCTTTTTGGGTCACGTGACCCACCCTTGAGGGGTCTCGTGTACCACCCTTGGGAGGTCACAGCAGTTTTACAGGGTCCCTGCGCACCTGTTCGTGGAAACAGAAGCCCTCCCTTCCACTCAGAGGACCGCGCGATTTCCCACAGGCCACACTGCTTAGCAGCACCTTCAGCCCCGCACAGACAGTGTGCTAAGGACAGACTTGGGTGCCGGGGGCATGGGCGGGGGATTTCCCATGGAACTCTCTAAGGGTCCGGTGCCCTGTGTGGCCCGGGGAGTGCCCATGCCATTACTTTACCCCGCAGGACACTTGCATCCAGCAATAAGCAGCCCTCTGCCTCCACGGGGCTCAAACACCTGCGCCCGGTGTGCGGGCACCTGGCGTACGTGGAGGCAAACCCGCAGAGCCCTCTGGCCCGAACCCACCACTGCGAAGATCCCCCTTTTCTTCCACCCGTAAAGGGGTCACGCTTGAGGAGTGGAAGAACATGGGGAGGCCCCCAGGAGATGGCTTTTCTCCGAGCCGCGGCTGGCTCGTTTCGGGCCTATACGTGGGCCACGCGTGCGCACTCAGGCTCCCCACGCCAGCCTCCCTCGGGTCACGGGACCCACCCTAGAGGTGTCTCCTGACCCACCCCTGAGGGGTCTCGCGACCCACCCCTGAGGGCTCACGTGACCAACCCTTGAGGTGTCACGTGACCCACCCTTGAGGGGTCACGTGACCCACCCCTGAGGGGTCTCGTGACCCACCCCTGAGGGGTCACGTGACCCACCCCTGAGGGGTCAGGTGACCCACCCCTGAGGGGTCTCGTGACCCACCCTTTGTTGGTCACGTGACCCACCCTTGTGGGGTCCCGTGACCCACCCTTGAGGGGTCTCGTGACCCACCCTTGGGAGGTCACGTGCCCCACCCTTGAGGGGTCTCGTGACCCACCCTTTTGGGGTCACGTGACCCACCCTTGAGGCGTCTCGTGTACCACCCTTGGGAGGTCACAGCAGTTTTACAGGGTCCCTGCGCACCTGTTCGTGGAAACAGAAGCCCTCCCTTCCACTCAGAGGACCGCGCGATTTCCCACAGGCCACACTGCTTAGCAGCACCTTCAGCCCCGCACAGACAGTGTGCTAAGGACAGACTTGGGTGCCGGGGGCATGGGCGGGGGATTTCCCATGGAACTCTCTAAGGGTCCGGTGCCCTGTGTGGCCCGGGGAGTGCCCATGCCGTTACTTTACCCCGCAGGACACTTGCATCCAGCAATAAGCAGCCCTCTGCCTCCACGGGGCTCAAACACCTGAGCCCGGTGTGCGGGCACCTGGCGTACGTGGAGGCAAACCCGCAGAGCCCTCTGGCCCGAACCCACCACTGCGAAGATCCCCCTTTTCTTCCATCCTTAAAGGGGTCACGCTTGAGGAATGGAGGAACATGGGGAGGCCCCAGGAGATGGCTTTTCTCCGAGCCGCGGCTGGCTCGTTTCGGGCCCAAACCTGGGCCGCGCATGCGCACTCAGGCTCCCAAGCACACGCCTCCCTCGGCTCACCTGACCCACCCTTTAGAGGTCACAGCAGTTCCACAGGGTCCCTGGGCACCTGTCCGTGGACACAGGAGCCCTCCCTGCCACCCAGGGGACCCCGCGATTTCCCATGGGCCACACTTCCCAGCAGCTCTCCCAGCTCCTCAGAGACATTGTGCGCAGGATAAACTTGGGGACCGGGGGCCTGAGCGGGGGATTTTCCAGGGGGCTGTCTGATGGCCAGGCGTCCTCTCTCGCCCGGTGAGTGTCCAAGCCGTCCCTTGACCCCCGCAGGAGACCTGATTCCTTCCATAAGCGGCCCTCTAGCCACATGGGGCCGGGACACCTGGGTCCGGTGTGCCAGCAACTGGCCTACATGGAGGCAAACAAACAGACACCTCAGGCCCGACCCCACCACTGCGAAGATCCCCCTTTTCTTCCATCCGTAAGGGGGTCACGCTTGAGGAGTGGAGGAACATGGGGAGGCCCCAGGAGATGGCTTTTCTCAGAGCCGCGGCTGGCTCGTTTCAGGCCTATACGTGGGCTGCGCGTGCGCACTCACGCTCCCCACACAAGCCTCCCTCGGGTCACGGGACCCACCCTTGAGGTGTCTCCTGACCTACCCTTGAGGGGTCACGTGAACCACCCCTGAGGGGTCTCGTACCCACCCCTGAGGGGTCACGTGACCCACCCCTGAGGGATCTGGTGACCCAACACTGAGGGGTCACGTGACCCACCCCAGAGGGGTCTCGTGACCCACCCCTGAGGGGTCACGTGACCCACCCCTGAGGGGTCACGTGACCCGCCCCTGAGGGGTCACGTGACCGACCCCTGAGGGGTCAGGTGACCCACACTTGAGGGGTCTCGTGACCCACCCTTTTGGGGTCACCTGACCCACCCTTGAGGGGTCTCGTGTACCACCCTTGGGAGGTCACAGCAGTTTTACAGGGTCCCTGCGCACCTGTTGGTGGAAACAGAAGCCCTCCCTTCCACTCAGAGGACCGCGCGATTTCCCACAGGCCACACTGCTTAGCAGCACCTTCAGCCCCGCACAGACAGTGTGCTAAGGACAGACTTGGGTGCCGGGGGCATGGGCGGGGGATTTCCCATGGAACTCTCTAAGGGTCCGGTGCCCTGTGTGGCCCGGGGAGTGCCCATGCCGTTACTTTACCCCGCAGGACACTTGCATCCAGCAATAAGCAGCCCTCTGCCTCCACGGGGCTCAAACACCTGCGCCCGGTGTGCGGGCACCTGGCATACGTGGAGGCAAACCCGCAGAGCCCTCTGGCCCGAACCCACCACTGCGAAGATCCCCCTTTTCTTCCATCCTTAAAGGGGTCACGCTTGAGTAGTGGAGTTACATGGGGAGGCCCCAGGAGATGGCTTTTCTCCGAGCCGCGGCTGGCTCGTTTCGGGCCCATACCTGGGCCGCGCATGCGCACTCAGGCTCCCAAGCACACGCCTCCCTCGGCTCACCTGACCCACCCTTTAGAGGTCACAGCAGTTCCACAGGGTCCCTGGGCACCTGTCCGTGGACACAGGAGCCCTCCCTGCCACCCAGGGGACCGCGCGATTTCCCATGGGCCACACTTCCCAGCAGCTCTCCCAGCTCCTCAGAGACAGTGTGCGCAGGAAAGACTTGGGGACCGGGGGCCTGGGCGGGGGATTTTCCAGGGGGCTGTCTGATGGCCAGGCGTCCTCTCTCGCCCGGTGAGTGTCCAAGCCGTCCCTTGACCCCCGCAGGAGACCTGATTCCTGCCATAAGCGGCCCTCTAGCCACATGGGGCCGGGACACCTGGGCCCGGTGTGCCAGCAACTGGCCTACATGGAGGCAAACAAACAGACACCTCAGGCCCGACCCCACCACTGCGAAGATCCCCCTTTTCTTCCATCCGTAAAGGGGTCACGCTTGAGGAGTGGAAGAACATGGGGAGGCCCCCAGGAGATGGCTTTTCTCCGAGCCGCGACTGGCTCGTTTCGGGCCTATACGTGGGCCACGCGTGCGCACTCAGGCTCCCCACGCAAGCCTCCCTCGGGTCACGGGACCCACCCTTGAGGTGTCTCCTGACCCACCCCTGAGGGGTCTCTCGACCCACCCCTGAGGGCTCACGTGACCAACCCCTGAGGGGTCACGTGACCCACCCTTGAGGGGTCACGTGACCCACCCCTGAGGGGTCACGTGACCCACCCCTGAGAGGTCACGTGACCCACCCCTGAGGGGGTCACGTGACCCACCCCTGAGGGGTCTCGTGGCCCACCCCTGAGGGGGTCACGTGACCCACCCCTGAGGGGTCACGTGACCCACACCTGAGGGGTCACGTGACCCACCCCTGAGGCGTCACGAGACCAACACCTGAGGGGTCTCGTGACCCACCCTTGGGAGGTCACGTGCCCCACCCTTGAGGGGTCACATGACCCACCTTGAGAGGTCACAGCAGTTTTACAGGGTCCCTGCGCACCTGTTCGTGGAAACAGAAGCCCTCCCTGCCACTCAGAGGACCGCGCGATTTCCCACAGGCCACACTGCTTAGCAGCACCTTCAGCCCCGCACAGACAGTGTGCTAAGGACAGACTTGGGTGCCGGGGGCATGGGCGGGGGATTTCCCATGGAACTCTCTAAGGGTCCGGTGCCCTGTGTGGCCCGGGGAGTGCCCATGCCGTTACTTTACCCCGCAGGACACTTGCATCCAGCAATAAGCAGCCCTCTGCCTCCACGGGGCTCAAACACCTGCGCCCGGTGTGCGGGCACCTGGCGTACGTGGAGGCAAACCCGCAGACCCCTCTGGCCCGAACCCACCACTGCGAAGATCCCCCTTTTCTTCCATCCTTAAAGGGGTCACGCTTGAGGAGTGGAGGAACATGGGGAGGCCCCAGGAGAAGGCTTTTCTCCGAGCCGCGGCTGGCTCGTTTCGGGCCCATACCTGGACCGCGCATGCGCACTCAGGCTCCCAAGCACACGCCTCCCTCGGCTCACCTGACCCACACTTTAGAGGTCACAGCAGTTCCACAGGGTCCCTGGGCATCTGTCCGTGGACACAGGAGCCCTCCCTGCCACCCAGGGGACCGCGCGATTTCCCATGGGCCACACTTCCCAGCAGCTCTCCCAGCTCCTCAGAGACAGTGTGCGCAGGAAAGACTTGGGGACCGGGGGCCTGGGCGGGGGATTTTCCAGGGGGCTGTCCGATGGCCAGGCGTCCTCTCTCGCCCGGTGAGTGTCCAAGCCGTCCCTTGACCCCCGCAGGAGACCTGATTCCTGCCATAAGCGGCCCTCTAGCCACATGGGGCCGGGACACCTGGGCCCGGTGTGCCAGCAACTGCCCTACATGGAGGCAAACATACAGATACCTCAGGCCCGACCCCACCACTGCGAAGATCCCCCTTTTCTTCCATCCGTAAAGGGGTCACGCTTGAGGAGTGGAAGAACATGGGGAGGCCCCCAGGAGATGGCTTTTCTCCGAGCCGCGGCTGGCTCGTTTCGGGCCTATACATGGGCCACGCGTGCGCACTCAGGCTCCCAACGCAAGCCTCCCTCGGGTCACGGGACCCACCCTTGAGGTGTCTCCTGACCCACCCCTGAGGGGTCTCGCGACCCACCCCTGAGGGCTCACGTGACCAACCCCTGAGGGGTCACGTGACCCACCCTTGAGGGGTCTCGTGACCCACCCCTGAGGGGGTCATGTGACCCACCCCTGAGGGGTCACGTGACCCACCCCTGAGAGATCACGTGACCCACCCCTGAGGGGGTCACGTGACCCACTCCTGAGGGGTCAGGTGACCCACCCCTGAGGGGTCACGTGACCCACCCTTTGGGGGTCCCGTGACCCACCCTTGTGGGGTCCCATGACCCACCGTTGAGGGGTCTCGTGACCCACCCTTGGGAGGTCACGTGCCCCACCCTTGAGGGGTCACATGACCCACCTTGAGAGGTCACAGCAGTTTTACAGGGTCCCTGCGCACCTGTTCGGGGAAACAGAAGCCCTCCCTGCCACTCAGAGGACCGCGCGATTTCCCACAGGCCACACTGCCTAGCAGCACCTTCAGCCCCGCACAGACAGTGTGCTAAGGACAGACTTGGGTACCGGGGGGCATGGGCGGGAGATTTCCCATGGAACTCTCTAAGGGTCCGGTGCCCTGTGTGGCACGGGGAGTGCCCATGCCGTTACTTTACCCCCGCAGGACACTTGCATCCAGCAATAAGCAGCCCTCTGCCTCCACGGGGCTCAAACACCTGGGCCCGGTGTGCGGGCACCTGGCGTACGTGGAGGCAAACACGCAGAGCCCTCTGACCCGAACCCACCACTGCGAAGATCCCCCTTTTCTTCCACCCGTAAAGGGGTCACGCTTGAGGAGTGGAAGAACATGGGGAGGCCCCCAGGAGATGGCTTTTCTCCGAGCCGCGGCTGGCTCGTTTCGGGCCTATACGTGGGCCACGCGTGCGCACTCAGGCTCCCCACGCCAGCCTCCCTCGGGTCACGGGACCCACCCTAGAGGTGTCTCCTGACCCACCCCTGAGGGGTCTCGCGACCCACCCCTGAGGGCTCACGTGACCAACCCTTGAGGTGTCACGTGACCCACCCATGAGGGGTCAGGTGACCCACCCCTGAGGGGTCTCGTGACCCACCCCTGAGAGGTCACGTGACCCACCCCTGAGGGGTCACGTGACCCACACCTGAGGGGTCAGGTGACCCACCCTTGAGGGGTCTCGTGACCCACCCTTGGGAGGTCACGTGCCCCACCCTTGAGGGGTCTCGTGACCCACCCTTTTTGGGTCACGTGACCCACCCTTGAGGGGTCTCGTGTACCACCCTTGGGAGGTCACAGCAGTTTTACAGGGTCCCTGCGCACCTGTTCGTGGAAACAGAAGCCCTCCCTTCCACTCAGAGGACCGCGCGATTTCCCACAGGCCACACTGCTTAGCAGCACCTTCAGCCCCGCACAGACAGTGTGCTAAGGACAGACTTGGGTGCCGGGGGCATGGGCGGGGGATTTCCCATGGAACTCTCTAAGGGTCCGGTGCCCTGTGTGGCCCGGGGAGTGCCCATGCCATTACTTTACCCCGCAGGACACTTGCATCCAGCAATAAGCAGCCCTCTGCCTCCACGGGGCTCAAACACCTGCGCCCGGTGTGCGGGCACCTGGCGTACGTGGAGGCAAACCCGCAGAGCCCTCTGGCCCGAACCCACCACTGCGAAGATCCCCCTTTTCTTCCATCCTTAAAGGGGTCACGCTTGAGTAGTGGAGTTACATGGGGAGGCCCCAGGAGATGGCTTTTCTCCGAGCCGCGGCTGGCTCGTTTCGGGCCCATACCTGGGCCGCGCATGCGCACTCAGGCTCCCAAGCACACGCCTCCCTCGGCTCACCTGACCCACCCTTTAGAGGTCACAGCAGTTCCACAGGGTCCCTGGGCACCTGTCCGTGGACACAGGAGCCCTCCCTGCCACCCAGGGGACCGCGCGATTTCCCATGGGCCACACTTCCCAGCAGCTCTCCCAGCTCCTCAGAGACAGTGTGCGCAGGAAAGACTTGGGGACCGGGGGCCTGGGCGGGGGATTTTCCAGGGGGCTGTCTGATGGCCAGGCGTCCTCTCTCGCCCAGTGAGTGTCCAAGCCGTCCCTTGACCCCCGCAGGAGACCTGATTCCTGCCATAAGCGGCCCTCTAGCCACATGGGGCCGGGACACCTGGGCCCGGTGTGCCAGCAACTGGCCTACATGGAGGCAAACAAACAGACACCTCAGGCCCGACCCCACCACTGCGAAGATCCCCCTTTTCTTCCATCCGTAAAGGGGTCACGCTTGAGGAGTGGAAGAACATGGGGAGGCCCCCAGGAGATGGCTTTTCTCCGAGCCGCGGCTGGCTCGTTTCGGGCCTATACGTGGGCCACGCGTGCGCACTCAGGCTCCCCACGCAAGCCTCCCTCGGGTCACGGGACCCACCCTTGAGGTGTCTCCTGACCCACCCCTGAGGGGTCTCTCGACCCACCCCTGAGGGCTCACGTGACCAACCCCTGAGGGGTCACGTGACCCACCCCTGAGGGGTCACGTGACCCACCCCTGAGGGGTCACGTGACCCACCCCTGAGGGGGTCACGTGACCCACCCCTGAGGGGTCTCGTGGCCCACCCCTGAGGGGGTCACGTGACCCACCCCTGAGGGGTCAGGTGACCCACACCTGAGGGGTCACGTGACCCACCCCTGAGGGGTCAGGTGACCCACCCTTGAGGGGTCTCGTGACCCACCCTTGGGAGGTCACGTGCCCCACCCTTGAGGGGTCACATGACCCACCTTGAGAGGTCACAGCAGTTTTACAGGGTCCCTGCGCACCTGTTCGTGGAAACAGAAGCCCTCCCTGCCACTCAGAGGACCGCGCGATTTCCCACAGGCCACACTGCTTAGCAGCACCTTCAGCCCCGCACAGACAGTGTGCTAAGGACAGACTTGGGTGCCGGGGGCATGGGCGGGGGATTTCCCATGGAACTCTCTAAGGGTCCGGTGCCCTGTGTGGCCCGGGGAGTGCCCATGCCGTTACTTTACCCCGCAGGACACTTGCATCCAGCAATAAGCAGCCCTCTGCCTCCACGGGGCTCAAACACCTGCGCCCGGTGTGCGGGCACCTGGCGTACGTGGAGGCAAACCCGCAGACCCCTCTGGCCCGAACCCACCACTGCGAAGATCCCCCTTTTCTTCCATCCTTAAAGGGGTCACGCTTGAGGAGTGGAGGAACATGGGGAGGCCCCAGGAGAAGGCTTTTCTCCGAGCCGCGGCTGGCTCGTTTCGGGCCCATACCTGGGCCGCGCATGCGCACTCAGGCTCCCAAGCACACGCCTCCCTCGGCTCACCTGACCCACCCTTTAGAGGTCACAGCAGTTCCACAGGGTCCCTGGGCACCTGTCCGTGGACACAGGAGCCCTCCCTGCCACCCAGGGGACCGCGCGATTTCCCATGGGCCACACTTCCCAGCAGCTCTCCCAGCTCCTCAGAGACAGTGTGCGCAGGAAAGACTTGGGGACCGGGGGCCTGGGCGGGGGATTTTCCAGGGGGCTGTCCGATGGCCAGGCGTCCTCTCTCGCCCGGTGAGTGTCCAAGCCGTCCCTTGACCCCCGCAGGAGACCTGATTCCTGCCATAAGCGGCCCTCTAGCCACATGGGGCCGGGACACCTGGGCCCGGTGTGCCAGCAACTGGCCTACATGGAGGCAAACATACAGATACCTCAGGCCCGACCCCACCACTGCGAAGATCCCCCTTTTCTTCCATCCATAAAGAGGTCACGCTTGAGGAGTGGAAGAACATGGGGAGGCCCCCAGGAGATGGCTTTTCTCCGAGCCGCGGCTGGCTCGTTTCGGGCCTATACATGGGCCACGCGTGCGCACTCAGGCTCCCCACGCAAGCCTCCCTCGGGTCACAGGACCCACCCTTGAGGTGTCTCCTGACCCACCCCTGAGGGGTCTCGCGACCCACCCCTGAGGGCTCACGTGACCAACCCCTGAGGGGTCACGTGACCCAACCTTGAGGGGTCTCGTGACCCACCCCTGAGGGGGTCATGTGACCCACCCCTGAGGGGTCACGTGACCCACCCCTGAGAGATCACGTGACCCACCCCTGAGGGGGTCACGTGACCCACCCTTGTGGGGTCCCGTGACCCACCGTTGAGGGGTCTCGTGACCCACCCTTGGGAGGTCACGTGCCCCACCCTTGACGGGTCACATGACCCACCTTGAGAGGTCACAGCAGTTTTACAGGGTCCCTGCACACCTGTTCGGGGAAACAGAAGCCCTCCCTGCCACTCAGAGGACCGCGCGATTTCCCACAGGCCACACTGCCTAGCAGCAACTTCAGCCCCGCACAGACAGTGTGCTAAGGACAGACTTGGGTACCGGGGGCATGGGCGGGAGATTTCCCATGGAACTCTCTAAGGGTCCGGTGCCCTGTGTGGCACGGGGAGTGCCCATGCCGTTACTTTACCCCGCAGGACACTTGCATCCAGCAATAAGCAGCCCTCTGCCTACACGGGGCTCAAACACCTGGGCCCGGTGTGCGGGCACCTGGCGTACGTGGAGGCAAACACGCAGAGCCCTCTGGCCCGAACCCACCACTGCGAAGATCCCCCTTTTCTTCCACCCGTAAAGGGGTCACGCTTGAGGAGTGGAAGAACATGGGGAGGCCCCCAGGAGATGGCTTTTCTCCGAGCCGCGGCTGGCTCGTTTCGGGCCTATACGTGGGCCACGCGTGCGCACTCAGGCTCCCCACGCCACCCTCCCTCGGGTCACCGGACCCACCCTAGAGGTGTCTCCTGACCCACCCCTGAGGGGTCTCGCGACCCACCCCTGAGGGCTCACGTGACCAACCCTTGAGGGGTCATGTGTCCCACCCTTGAGGGGTCACGTGACCCACCCCTGAGGGGTCTCGTGACCCACCCCTGAGGGGGTCATGTGACCCACCCCTGAGGGGTCACGTGACCCACCCCTGAGGGGGTCACGTGACCCACCCCTGAGGGAGTCACGTGACCCACCCCTGAGGGGTCACGTGACCCACCCCTGAGGGGTCACGTGACCCACCCCTGAGGGGTCAGGTGACCCACCCCTGAGGGGTCTCGTGACCCACCCTTTGTTGGTCACGTGACCCACCCTTGTGGGGTCCCGTGACCCACCCTTGAGGGGTCTCGTGACCCACCCTTGGGAGGTCACGTGCCCCACCCTTGAGGGGTCTCGTGACCCACCCTTTTGGGGTCACGTGACCCACCCTTGAGGGGTCTCGTGTACCACCCTTGGGAGGTCACAGCAGTTTTACAGGGTCCCTGCGCACCTGTTCGTGGAAACAGAAGCCCTCCCTTCCACTCAGAGGACCGCGCGATTTCCCACAGGCCACACTGCTTAGCAGCACCTTCAGCCCCGCACAGTGTGCTAAGGACAGACTTGGGTGCCGGGGGCATGGGCGGGGGATTTCCCATGGAACTCTCTAAGGGTCCGGTGCCCTGTGTGGCCCGGGGAGTGCCCATGCCGTTACTTTACCCCGCAGGACACTTGCATCCAGCAATAAGCAGCCCTCTGCCTCCACGGGGCTCAAACACCTGCGCCCGGTGTGCGGGCACCTGGCGTACGTGGAGGCAAACCCGCAGAGCCCTCTGGCCCGAACCCACCACTGCGAAGATCCCCCTTTTCTTCCATCCTTAAAGGGGTCACGCTTGAGTAGTGGAGTTACATGGGGAGGCCCCAGGAGATGGCTTTTCTCAGAGCCGCGGCTGGCTCGTTTCGGGCCCATACCTGGGCCGCGCATGCGCACTCAGGCTCCCAAGCACACGCCTCCCTCGGCTCACCTGACCCACCCTTTAGAGGTCACAGCAGTTCCACAGGGTCCCTGGGCACCTGTCCGTGGACACAGGAGCCCTCCCTGCCACCCAGGGGACCGCGCGATTTCCCATGGGCCACACTTCCCAGCAGCTCTCCCAGCTCCTCAGAGACAGTGTGCGCAGGAAAGACTTGGGGACCGGGGGCCTGGGCGGGGGATTTTCCAGGGGGCTGTCTGATGGCCAGGCGTCCTCTCTCGCCCGGTGAGTGTCCAAGCCGTCCCTTGACCCCCGCAGGAGACCTGATTCCTGCCATAAGCGGCCCTCTAGCCACATGGGGCCGGGACACCTGGGCCCGGTGTGCCAGCAACTGGCCTACATGGAGGCAAACAAACAGACACCTCAGGCCCGACCCCACCACTGCGAAGATCCCCCTTTTCTTCCATCCGTAAAGGGGTCACGCTTGAGGAGTGGAAGAACATGGGGAGGCCCCCAGGAGATGGCTTTTCTCCGAGCCGCGGCTGGCTCGTTTCGGGCCTATACGTGGGCCACGCGTGCGCACTCAGGCTCCCCACGCAAGCCTCCCTCGGGTCACGGGACCCACCCTTGAGGTGTCTCCTGACCCACCCCTGAGGGGTCTCTCGACCCACCCCTGAGGGCTCACGTGACCAACCCCTGAGGGGTCACGTGACCCACCCTTGAGGGGTCACGTGACCCACCCCTGAGGGGGTCACGTGACCCACCCCTGAGGTGTCACGTGGCCCACCCCTGAGGGGGTCACGTGACCCACCCCTGAGGGGTCTCGTGGCCCACCCCTGAGGGGGTCACGTGACCCACCCCTGAGGGGTCAGGTGACCCACACCTGAGGGGTCACGTGACCCACCCCTGAGGGGTCAGGTGACCCACCCTTGAGGGGTCTCGTGACCCACCCTTGGGAGGTCACGTGCCCCACCCTTGAGGGGTCACATGACCCACCTTGAGAGGTCACAGCAGTTTTACAGGGTCCCTGCGCACCTGTTCGTGGAAACAGAAGCCCTCCCTGCCACTCAGAGGACCGCGCGATTTCCCACAGGCCACACTGCTTAGCAGCACCTTCAGCCCCGCACAGACAGTGTGCTAAGGACAGACTTGGGTGCCGGGGGCATGGGTGGGGGATTTCCCATGGAACTATCTAAGGGTCCGGTGCCCTGTGTGGCCCGGGGAGTGCCCATGCCGTTACTTTACCCCGCAGGACACTTGCATCCAGCAATAAGCAGCCCTCTGCCTCCACGGGGCTCAAACACCTGCGCCCGGTGTGCGGGCACCTGGCGTACGTGGAGGCAAACCCGCAGACCCCTCTGGCCCGAACCCACCACTGCGAAGATCCCCCTTTTCTTCCATCCTTAAAGGGGTCACGCTTGAGTAGTGGAGTTACATGGGGAGGCCCCAGGAGATGGCTTTTCTCCGAGCCGCGGCTGGCTCGTTTCGGGCCCATACCTGGGCCGCGCATGCGAACTCAGGCTCCCAAGCACACGCCTCCCTCGGCTCACCTGACCCACCCTTTAGAGGTCACAGCAGTTCCACAGGGTCCCTGGGCACCTGTCCGTGGACACAGGAGCCCTCCCTGCCACCCAGGGGACCGCGCGATTTCCCATGGGCCACACTTCCCAGCAGCTCTCCCAGCTTCTCAGAGACAGTGTGCGCAGGAAAGACTTGGGGACCGGGGGCCTGTGAGGGGGATTTTCCAGGGGGCTGTCTGATGGCCAGGCGTCCTCTCTCGCCCGGTGAGTGTCCAAGCCGTCCCTTGACCCCCGCAGGAGACCTGATTCCTGCCATAAGCGGCCCTCTAGCCACATGGGGCCGGGACACCTGGGCCCGGTGTGCCAGCAACTGGCCTACATGGAGGCAAACAAACAGACACCTCAGGCCCGACCCCACCACTGCGAAGATCCCCCTTTTCTTCCATCCGTAAAGGGGTCACGCTTGATGAGTGGAAGAACATGGGGAGGCCCCCAGGAGATGGCTTTTCTCCGAGCCGCGGCTGGCTCGTTTCGGGCCTATACGTGGGCCACGCGTGCGCACTCAGGCTCCCCACGCAAGCCTCCCTCGGGTCACGGGACCCACCCTTGAGGTGTCTCCTGACCCACCCCTGAGGGGTCTCTCGACCCACCCCTGAGGGCTCACGTGACCAACCCCTGAGGGGTCACGTGACCCACCCTTGAGGGGTCACGTGACCCTCCCCTGAGGGGGTCACGTGACCCACCCCTGAGAGGTCACGTGACCCACCCCTGAGGGGGTCACGTGACCCACCCCTGAGGGGTCTCGTGGCCCACCCCTGAGGGGGTCACGTGACCCACCCCTGAGGGGTCACGTGACCCACACCTGAGGGGTCACGTGACCCACCCCTGAGGGGTCAGGTGACCCACCCTTGAGGGGTCTCGTGACCCACCCTTGGGAGGTCACGTGCCCCACCCTTGA
The DNA here is from genome assembly GCF_022682495.2 of Desmodus rotundus. Classification (NCBI taxonomy): domain Eukaryota; kingdom Metazoa; phylum Chordata; class Mammalia; order Chiroptera; family Phyllostomidae; genus Desmodus; species Desmodus rotundus. The sequence continues at coordinate 110,261 of NW_026527160.1, read as the reverse complement.
GGGGTCACATGACCCACCTTGAGAGGTCACAGCAGTTTTACAGGGTCCCTGCGCACCTGTTCGTGGAAACAGAAGCCCTCCCTTCCACTCAGAGGACCGCGCGATTTCCCACAGGCCACACTGCTTAGCAGCACCTTCAGCCCCGCACAGACAGTGTGCTAAGGACAGACTTGGGTGCCGGGGGCATGGGCGGGGGATTTCCCATGGAACTCTCTAAGGGTCCGGTGCCCTGTGTGGCCCGGGGAGTGCCCATGCCGTTACTTTACCCCGCAGGACACTTGCATCCAGCAATAAGCAGCCCTCTGCCTCCACGGGGCTCAAACACCTGCGCCCGGTGTGCGGGCACCTGGCGTACGTGGAGGCAAACCCGCAGACCCCTCTGGCCCGAACCCACCACTGCGAAGATCCCCCTTTTCTTCCATCCTTAAAGGGGTCACGCTTGAGGAGTGGAGGAACATGGGGAGGCCCCAGGAGAAGGCTTTTCTCCGAGCCGCGGCTGGCTCGTTTCGGGCCCATACCTGGGCCGCGCATGCGCACTCAGGCTCCCAAGCACACGCCTCCCTTGGCTCACCTGACCCACCCTTTAGAGGTCACAGCAGTTCCACAGGGTCCCTGGGCACCTGTCCGTGGACACAGGAGCCCTCCCTGCCACCCAGGGGACCGCGCGATTTCCCATGGGCCACACTTCCCAGCAGCTCTCCCAGCTCCTCAGAGACAGTGTGCGCAGGAAAGACTTGGGGACCGGGGGCCTGGGCGGGGGATTTTCCAGGGGGCTGTCCGATGGCCAGGCGTCCTCTCTCGTCCGGTGAGTGTCCAAGCCGTCCCTTGACCCCCGCAGGAGACCTGATTCCTGCCATAAGCGGCCCTCTAGCCACATGGGGCCGGGACACCTGGGCCCGGTGTGCCAGCAACTGGCCTACATGGAGGCAAACATACAGATACCTCAGGCCCGACCCCACCACTGCGAAGATCCCCCTTTTCTTCCATCCGTAAAGAGGTCACGCTTGAGGAGTGGAAGAACATGGGGAGGCCCCCAGGAGATGGCTTTTCTCCGAGCCGCGGCTGGCTCGTTTCGGGCCTATACATGGGCCACGCATGCGCACTCAGGCTCCCCACGCAAGCCTCCCTCGGGTCACAGGACCCACCCTTGAGGTGTCTCCTGACCCACCCCTGAGGGGTCTCGCGACCCACCCCTGAGGGCTCACGTGACCAACCCCTGAGGGGTCACGTGACCCACCCTTGAGGGGTCTCGTGACCCACCCCTGAGGGGGTCATGTGACCCACCCCTGAGGGGTCACGTGACCCACCCCTGAGGGGGTCACGTGACCCACCCCTGAGGGGTCAGGTGACCCATCCCTGAGGGGGTCACGTGACCCACCCCTGAGGGGTCTCGTGACCCACCCCTGAGGGGTCACGTGACCCACCCTTTGGGGGTCACGTGACCCACCCTTGTGGGGTCCCGTGACCCACCCTTGAGGGGTCACATGACCCACCTTGAGAGGTCACAGCAGTTTTACAGGGTCCCTGCGCACCTGTTCGGGGAAACAGAAGCCCTCCCTGCCACTCAGAGGACCGCGCGATTTCCCACAGGCCACACTGCCTAGCAGCACCTTCAGCCCCGCACAGACAGTGTGCTAAGGACAGACTTGGGTACCGGGGGCATGGGCGGGAGATTTCCCATGGAACTCTCTAAGGGTCCGGTGCCCTGTGTGGCACGGGGAGTGCCCATGCCGTTACTTTACCCCGCAGGACACTTGCATCCAGCAATAAGCAGTCCTCTGCCTCCACGGGGCTCAAACACCTGGGCCCGGTGTGCGGGCACCTGGCGTACGTGGAGGCAAACACGCAGAGCCCTCTGGCCCGAACCCACCACTGCGAAGATCCCCCTTTTCTTCCACCCGTAAAGGGGTCACGCTTGAGGAGTGGAAGAACATGGGGAGGCCCCCAGGAGATGGCTTTTCTCCGAGCCGCGGCTGGCTCGTTTCGGGCCTATACGTGGGCCACGCGTGCGCACTCAGGCTCCCCACGCCAGCCTCCCTCGGGTCACGGGACCCACCCTAGAGGTGTCTCCTGACCCACCCCTGAGGGGTCTCGCGACCCACCCCTGAGGGCTCACGTGACCAACCCTTGAGGGGTCACGTGACCCACCCTTGAGGGGTCACGTGACCCACCCCTGAGGGGTCTCGTGACCCACCCCTGAGGGGTCACGTGACCCACCCCTGAGGGGTCAGGTGACCCACCCCTGAGGGGTCTCGTGACCCACCCTTTGTTCGTCACGTGACCCACCCTTGTGGGGTCCCGTGACCCACCCTTGAGGGGTCTCGTGACCCACCCTTGGGAGGTCACGTGCCCCACCCTTGAGGGGTCTCGTGACCCACCCTTTTGGGGTCACGTGACCCACCCTTGAGGGGTCTCGTGTACCACCCTTGGGAGGTCACAGCAGTTTTACAGGGTCCCTGCGCACCTGTTCGTGGAAACAGAAGCCCTCCCTTCCACTCAGAGGACCGCGCGATTTCCCACAGGCCACACTGCTTAGCAGCACCTTCAGCCCCGCACAGACAGTGTGCTAAGGACAGACTTGGGTGCCAGGGGCATGGGCGGGGGATTTCCCATGGAACTCTCTAAGGGTCCGGTGCCCTGTGTGGCCCGGGGAGTGCCCATGCCGTTACTTTACCCCGCAGGACACTTGCATCCAGCAATAAGCAGCCCTCTGCCTCCACGGGGCTCAAACACCTGAGCCCGGTGTGCGGGCACCTGGCGTACGTGGAGGCAAACCCGCAGAGCCCTCTGGCCCGAACCCACCACTGCGAAGATCCCCCTTTTCTTCCATCCGTAAAGGGGTCACGCTTGAGGAGTGGAAGAACATGGGGAGGCCCCCAGGAGATGGCTTTTCTCCGAGCCGCGGCTGGCTCGTTTCGGGCCCATACCTGGGCCGCGCATGCGCACTCAGGCTCCCAAGCACACGCCTCCCTCGGCTCACCTGACCCACCCTTTAGAGGTCACAGCAGTTCCACAGGGTCCCTGGGCACCTGTCCGTGGACACAGGAGCCCTCCCTGCCACCCAGGGGACCGCGCGATTTCCCATGGGCCACACTTCCCAGCAGCTCTCCCAGCTCCTCAGAGACAGTGTGCGCAGGAAAGACTTGGGGACCGGGGGCCTGTGAGGGGGATTTTCCAGGGGGCTGTCTGATGGCCAGGCGTCCTCTCTCGCCCGGTGAGTGTCCAAGCCGTCCCTTGACCCCCGCAGGAGACCTGATTCCTGCCATAAGCGGCCCTCTAGCCACATGGGGCCGGGACACCTGGGCCCGGTAGGCCAGCAACTGGCCTACATGGAGGCAAACAAACAGACACCTCAGGCCCGACCCCACCACTGCGAAGATCCCCCTTTTCTTCCATCCGTAAAGGGGTCACGCTTGAGGAGTGGAAGAACATGGGGAGGCCCCCAGGAGATGGCTTTTCTCCGAGCCGCGGCTGGCTCGTTTCGGGCCTATACGTGGGCCACGCGTGCGCACTCAGGCTCCCCACGCAAGCCTCCCTCGGGTCACGGGACCCACCCTTGAGGTGTCTCCTGACCCACCCCTGAGGGGTCTCTCGACCCACCCCTGAGGGCTCACGTGACCAACCCCTGAGGGGTCACGTGACCCACCCTTGAGGGGTCACGTGACCCACCCCTGAGGGGGTCACGTGACCCACCCCTGAGGTGTCACGTGGCCCACCCCTGAGGGGGTCACGTGACCCACCCCTGAGGGGTCTCGTGGCCCACCCCTGAGGGGGTCACGTGACCCACCCCTGAGGGGTCAGGTGACCCACACCTGAGGGGTCACGTGACCCACCCCTGAGGGGTCAGGTGACCCACCCTTGAGGGGTCTCGTGACCCACCCTTGGGAGGTCACGTGCCCCACCCTTGAGGGGTCACATGACCCACCTTGAGAGGTCACAGCAGTTTTACAGGGTCCCTGCGCACCTGTTCGTGGAAACAGAAGCCCTCCCTGCCACTCAGAGGACCGCGCGATTTCCCACAGGCCACACTGCTTAGCAGCACCTTCAGCCCCGCACAGACAGTGTGCTAAGGACAGACTTGGGTGCCGGGGGCATGGGTGGGGGATTTCCCATGGAACTATCTAAGGGTCCGGTGCCCTGTGTGGCCCGGGGAGTGCCCATGCCGTTACTTTACCCCGCAGGACACTTGCATCCAGCAATAAGCAGCCCTCTGCCTCCACGGGGCTCAAACACCTGCGCCCGGTGTGCGGGCACCTGGCGTACGTGGAGGCAAACCCGCAGACCCCTCTGGCCCGAACCCACCACTGCGAAGATCCCCCTTTTCTTCCATCCTTAAAGGGGTCACGCTTGAGTAGTGGAGTTACATGGGGAGGCCCCAGGAGATGGCTTTTCTCCGAGCCGCGGCTGGCTCGTTTCGGGCCCATACCTGGGCCGCGCATGCGAACTCAGGCTCCCAAGCACACGCCTCCCTCGGCTCACCTGACCCACCCTTTAGAGGTCACAGCAGTTCCACAGGGTCCCTGGGCACCTGTCCGTGGACACAGGAGCCCTCCCTGCCACCCAGGGGACCGCGCGATTTCCCATGGGCCACACTTCCCAGCAGCTCTCCCAGCTCCTCAGAGACAGTGTGCGCAGGAAAGACTTGGGGACCGGGGGCCTGTGAGGGGGATTTTCCAGGGGGCTGTCTGATGGCCAGGCGTCCTCTCTCGCCCGGTGAGTGTCCAAGCCGTCCCTTGACCCCCGCAGGAGACCTGATTCCTGCCATAAGCGGCCCTCTAGCCACATGGGGCCGGGACACCTGGGCCCGGTGTGCCAGCAACTGGCCTACATGGAGGCAAACAAACAGACACCTCAGGCCCGACCCCACCACTGCGAAGATCCCCCTTTTCTTCCATCCGTAAAGGGGTCACGCTTGAGGAGTGGAAGAACATGGGGAGGCCCCCAGGAGATGGCTTTTCTCCGAGCCGCGGCTGGCTCGTTTCGGGCCTATACGTGGGCCACGCGTGCGCACTCAGGCTCCCCACGCAAGCCTCCCTCGGGTCACGGGACCCACCCTTGAGGTGTCTCCTGACCCACCCCTGAGGGGTCTCTCGACCCACCCCTGAGGGCTCACGTGACCAACCCCTGAGGGGTCACGTGACCCACCCTTGAGGGGTCACGTGACCCACCCCTGAGGGGTCACGTGACCCACCCTTGAGGGGTCACGTGACCCACCCCTGAGGGGGTCACGTGACCCACCCCTGAGAGGTCGCGTGACCCACCCCTGAGGGGTCACGTGACCCACCCCTGAGGGGTCTCGTGGCCCACCCCTGAGGGGGTCACGTGACCCACCCCTGAGGGGTCAGGTGACCCACACCTGAGGGGTCACGTGACCCACCCCTGAGGGGTCAGGTGACCCACCCTTGAGGGGTCTCGTGACCCACCCTTGGGAGGTCACGTGCCCCACCCTTGAGGGGTCACATGACCCACCTTGAGAGGTCACAGCAGTTTTACAGGGTCCCTGCGCACCTGTTCGTGGAAACAGAAGCCCTCCCTGCCACTCAGAGGACCGCGCGATTTCCCACAGGCCACACTGCTTAGCAGCACCTTCAGCCCCGCACAGACAGTGTGCTAAGGACAGACTTGGGTGCCGGGGGCATGGGCGGGGGATTTCCCATGGAACTCTCTAAGGGTCCGGTGCCCTGTGTGGCCCGGGGAGTGCCCATGCCGTTACTTTACCCCGCAGGACACTTGCATCCAGCAATAAGCAGCCCTCTGCCTCCACGGGGCTCAAACACCTGCGCCCGGTGTGCGGGCACCTGGCGTACGTGGAGGCAAACCCGCAGAGCCCTCTGGCCCGAACCCACCACTGCGAAGATCCCCCTTTTCTTCCATCCTTAAAGGGGTCACGCTTGAGGAGTGGAGGAACATGGGGAGGCCCCAGGAGAAGGCTTTTCTCCGAGCCGCGGCTGGCTCGTTTCGGGCCCATACCTGGGCCGCGCATGCGCACTCAGGCTCCCAAGCACACGCCTCCCTCGGCTCACCTGACCCACCCTTTAGAGGTCACAGCAGTTCCACAGGGTCCCTGGGCACCTGTCCGTGGACACAGGAGCCCTCCCTGCCACCCAGGGGACCGCGCGATTTCCCATGGGCCACACTTCCCAGCAGCTCTCCCAGCTCCTCAGAGACAGTGTGCGCAGGAAAGACTTGGGGACCGGGGGCCTGGGCGGGGGATTTTCCAGGGGACTGTCCGATGGCCAGGCATCCTCTCTCGCCCGGTGAGTGTCCAAGCCGTCCCTTGACCCCCGCAGGAGACCTGATTCCTGCCATAAGCGGCCCTCTAGCCACATGGGGCCGGGACACCTGGGCCCGGTGTGCCAGCAACTGGCCTACATGGAGGCAAACATACAGATACCTCAGGCCCGACCCCACCACTGCGAAGATCCCCCTTTTCTTCCATCCGTAAAGAGGTCACGCTTGAGGAGTGGAAGAACATGGGGGGGCCCCCAGGAGATGGCTTTTCTCCGAGCCGCGGCTGGCTCGTTTCGGGCCTATACATGGGCCACGCGTGCGCACTCAGGCTCCCCACGCAAGCCTCCCTCGGGTCACAGGACCCACCCTTGAGGTGTCTCCTGACCCACCCCTGAGGGGTCTCGCGACCCACCCCTGAGGGCTCACGTGACCAACCCCTGAGGGGTCACGTGACCCACCCTTGAGGGGTCTCGTGACCCACCCCTGAGGGGGTCATGTGACCCACCCCTGAGGGGTCACGTGACCCACCCCTGAGAGATCACGTGACCCACCCCTGAGGGGGTCACGTGACCCACCCCTGAGGGGTCAGGTGACCCATCCCTGAGGGGGTCACGTGACCCACCCCTGAGGGGTCTCGTGACCCACCCCTGAGGGGTCACGTGACCCACCCTTTGGGGGTCACGTGACCCACCCTTGTGGGGTCCCGTGACCCACCCTTGAGGGGTCACATGACCCACCTTGAGAGGTCACAGCAGTTTTACAGGGTCCCTGCGCACCTGTTCGGGGAAACAGAAGCCCTCCCTGCCACTCAGAGGACCGCGCGATTTCCCACAGGCCACACTGCCTAGCAGCACCTTCAGCCCCGCACAGACAGTGTGCTAAGGACAGACTTGGGTACCGGGGGCATGGGCGGGAGATTTCCCATGGAACTCTCTAAGGGTCCGGTGCCCTGTGTGGCACGGGGAGTGCCCATGCCGTTACTTTACCCCGCAGGACACTTGCATCCAGCAATAAGCAGCCCTCTGCCTCCACGGGGCTCAAACACCTGGGCCCGGTGTGCGGGCACCTGGCGTACGTGGAGGCAAACACGCAGAGCCCTCTGGCCCGAACCCACCACTGCGAAGATCCCCCTTTTCTTCCACCCGTAAAGGGGTCACGCTTGAGGAGTGGAAGAACATGGGGAGGCCCCCAGGAGATGGCTTTTCTCCGAGCCGCGGCTGGCTCGTTTCGGGCCTATACGTGGGCCACGCGTGCGCACTCAGGCTCCCCACGCCAGCCTCCCTCGGGTCACGGGACCCACCCTAGAGGTGTCTCCTGACCCACCCCTGAGGGGTCTCGCGACCCACCCCTGAGGGCTCACGTGACCAACCCTTGAGGTGTCACGTGACCCACCCTTGAGGGGTCACGTGACCCACCCCTGAGGGGTCTCGTGACCCACCCCTGAGGGGTCACGTGACCCACCCCTGAGGGGTCAGGTGACCCACCCCTGAGGGGTCTCGTGACCCACCCTTTGTTCGTCACGTGACCCACCCTTGTGGGGTCCCGTGACCCACCCTTGAGGGGTCTCGTGACCCACCCTTTTGGGGTCACGTGACCCACCCTTGAGGGGTCTCGTGTACCACCCTTGGGAGGTCACAGCAGTTTTACAGGGTCCCTGCGCACCTGTTCGTGGAAACAGAAGCCCTCCCTTCCACTCAGAGGACCGCGCGATTTCCCACAGGCCACACTGCTTAGCAGCACCTTCAGCCCCGCACAGACAGTGTGCTAAGGACAGACTTGGGTGCCGGGGGCATGGGCGGGGGATTTCCCATGGAACTCTCTAAGGGTCCGGTGCCCTGTGTGGCCCGGGGAGTGCCCATGCCGTTACTTTACCCCGCAGGACACTTGCATCCAGCAATAAGCAGCCCTCTGCCTCCACGGGGCTCAAACACCTGAGCCCGGTGTGCGGGCACCTGGCGTACGTGGAGGCAAACCCGCAGAGCCCTCTGGCCCGAACCCACCACTGCGAAGATCCCCCTTTTCTTCCATCCGTAAAGGGGTCACGCTTGAGGAGTGGAAGAACATGGGGAGGCCCGCAGGAGATGGCTTTTCTCCGAGCCGCGGCTGGCTCGTTTCGGGCCCATACCTGGGCCGCGCATGCGCACTCAGGCTCCCAAGCACACGCCTCCCTCGGCTCACCTGACCCACCCTTTAGAGGTCACAGCAGTTCCACAGGATCCCTGGGCACCTGTCCGTGGACACAGGAGCCCTCCCTGCCACCTAGAGGACCACGCGATTTCCGCTGGGGAACACTGCCCGGAAGCACTCCCAGCCTCGCACAGACACTGTGCGCAGGATAGACTTGTGGACCAGGGGCCTGGGCGGGGAATTTTCCAGGGAACTCTCTAAATGCCAGGTGCCCTCTGTCGCCCTGGGAGTGCCCACGCCGTCCCTTAACCCTGCGGGACACTATCATCCAGCAATAAGCAGCCCTCTGCCTCCACGGGGCTCAAACACCTGGGCCCGTTGTGCGAGCACCTGGCGTACGTGCAGACAAACACGCAGACCCCTCTGGCCCGAACCCACCACTGCGAAGATCCCCCTTTTCTTCCATCCTTAAAGGGGTCACGCTTGAGGAATGGAGGAACATGGGGAGGCCCCAGGAGATGGCTTTTCTCCGAGCCGCGGCTGGCTCGTTTCGGGCCCATACCTGGGCCGCGCATGCGCACTCAGGCTCCCAAGCACACGCCGCCCTCGGCTCACCTGACCCACCCTTTAGAGGTCACAGCAGTTCCACAGGGTCCCTGGGCACCTGTCCGTGGACACAGGAGCCCTCCCTGCCACCCAGGGGACCGCGCGATATCCCATGGGCCACACTTCCCAGCAGCTCTCCCAGCTCCTCAGAGACATTGTGCGCAGGAAAAACTTGGGGACCGGGGGCCTGTGCGGGGGATTTTCCAGGGGGCTGTCTGATGGCCAGGCGTCCTCTCTCGCCCGGTGAGTGTCCAAGCCGTCCCTTGACCCCCGCAGGAGACCTGATTCCTGCCATACGCGGCCCTCTAGCCACATGGGGCCGGGACACCTGGGCCCGGTGTGCCAGCAACTGGCCTACATGGAGGCAAACAAACAGACACCTCAGGCCCGACCCCACCACTGCGAAGATCCCCCTTTTCTTCCATCCGTAAAGGGGTCACGCTTGAGGAGTGGAGGAACATGGGGAGGCCCCAGGAGATGGCTTTTCTCAGAGCCGCGGCTGGCTCGTTTCAGGCCTATAGGTGGGCCACGCGTGCGCACTCACGCTCCCCACACAAGCCTCCCTCGGGTCACGGGACCCACACTTGAGGTGTCTCCTGACCTACCCTTGAGGGGTCACGTGAACTACCCCTGAGGGGTCTCGTGACCCACCCCTGAGGGGTCACGTGACCCACCCCTGAGGGGTCTCGTGACCCACCCCCGAGGGGTCACGTGACCCACCCCCGAGGGGTCTCGTGACCCACCCCTGAGGGGTCACGTGACCCACCCCTGAGGGGTCACGTGACCAACCCCTGAGGGGTCACGTGACCCACCCCTGGGGCGTCACGTGACCAACACCTGAGGGGTCACGTGACCCGCCCCTGAGGGGTCAGGTGACCCACCCTTGAGGGGTCTCGTGACCCACCCTTGTGGGGTCCCGTGACCCACCCTTGAGGGGTCTCGTGTACCACCCTTGGGAGGTCACAGCAGTTTTACAGGGTCCCTGCGCACCTGTTCGTGGAAACAGAAGCCCTCCCTGCCACTCAGAGGACCGCGCGATTTCCCACAGGCCACACTGCCTAGCAGCACCTTCAGCCCCGCACAGACAGTGTGCTAAGGACAGACTTGGGTACCGGGGGCATGGGCGGGGGATTTCCCATGTAACTCTCTAACGGTCCGGTGCCCTGTGTGGCCCGGGGAGTGCCCATGCCGTTACTTTACCCCGCAGGACACTTGCATCCAGCAATAAGCAGCCCTCTGCCTCCACGGGGCTCAAACACCTGCGCCCGGTGTGCGGGCACCTGGCGTACGTGCAGACAAACCCGCAGACCCCTCTGGCCCGAACCCACCACTGCGAAGATCCCCCTTTTCTTCCATCCTTAAAGGGGTCACGCTTGAGGAGTGGAGGAACATGGGGAGGCCCCAGGAGATGGCTTTTCTCCGAGCTGCGGCTGGCTCGTTTCGGGCCCATACCTGGGCCGCGCATGCGCACTCAGGCTCCCAAGCACACGCCTCCCTCGGCTCACCTGACCCACCCTTTAGAGGTCACAGCAGTTCCACAGGATCCCTGGGCACCTGTCCGTGGACACAGGAGCCCTCCCTGCCACCCAGGGGACCGCGCGATTTCCCATGGGCCACACTTCCCAGCAGCTCTCCCAGCTCCTCAGAGACAGTGTGCGCAGGAAAGACTTGGGGACCGGGGGCCTGGGCGGGGGATTTTCCAGGGGGCTGTCCGATGGCCAGGCGTCCTCTCTCGCCCGGTGAGTGTCCAAGCCGTCCCTTGACCCCCGCAGGAGACCTGATTCCTGCCATAAGCGGCCCTCTAGCCACATGGGGCCGGGACACCTGGGCCCGGTGTGCCAGCAACTGGCCTACATGGAGGCAAACATACAGATACCTCAGGCCCGACCCCACCACTGCGAAGATCCCCCTTTTCTTCCATCCGTAAAGGGGTCACGCTTGAGGAGTGGAAGAACATGGGGAGGCCCCCAGGAGATGGCTTTTCTCCGAGCCGCGGCTGGCTCGTTTCGGGCCTATACATGGGCCACCCGTGCGCACTCAGGCTCCCCACGCAAGCCTCCCTCGGGTCACGGGACCCACCCTTGAGGTGTCTCCTGACCCACCCCTGAGGGGTCACGTGACCCACCCCGGAGAGATCACGTGACCCACCCCTGAGGGGTCAGGTGACCCACCCCTGAGGGGTCACGTGACCCACCCTTTGGGGGTCACGTGACCCACCCTTGTGGGGTCCCGTGACCCACCGTTGAGGGGTCTCGTGACCCACCCTTGGGAGGTCACGTGCCCCACCCTTGAGGGGTCACATGACCCACCTTGAGAGGTCACAGCAGTTTTACAGGGTCCCTGCGCACCTGTTCGGGGAAACAGAAGCCCTCCCTGCCACTCAGAGGACCGCGCGATTTCCCACAGGCCACACTGCCTAGCAGCACCTTCAGCCCCGCACAGACAGTGTGCTAAGGACAGACTTGGGTACCGGGGGTATGGGCGGGAGATTTCCCATGGAACTCTCTAAGGGTCCGGTGCCCTGTGTGGCACGGGGAGTGCCCATGCCGTTACTTTACCCCGCAGGACACTTGCATCCAGCAATAAGCAGCCCTCTGCCTCCACGGGGCTCAAACACCTGGGCCCGGTGTGCGGGCACCTGGCGTACGTGGAGGCAAACACGCAGAGCCCTCTGGCCCGAACCCACCACTGCGAAGATCCCCCTTTTCTTCCACCCGTAAAGGGGTCACGCTTGAGGAGTGGAAGAACATGGGGAGGCCCCCAGGAGATGGCTTTTCTCCGAGCCGCGGCTGGCTCGTTTCGGGCCTATACGTGGGCCACGCGTGCGCACTCAGGCTCCCCACGCCAGCCTCCCTCGGGTCACGGGACCCACCCTAGAGGTGTCTCCTGACCCACCCCTGAGGGGTCTCGCGACCCACCCCTGAGGGCTCACGTGACCAACCCTTGAGGGGTAACGTGACCCACCCATGAGGGGTCACGTGACCCACCCCTGAGGGGGTCACGTGACCCACCCCTGAGAGGTCACGTGACCCACCCCTGAGGGGTCACGTGACCCACACCTGAGGGGTCAGGTGACCCACCCCTGAGGGGTCTCGTGACCCACCCTTTGTTGGTCACGTGACCCAACCTTGTGGGGTCCCGTGACCCACCCTTGAGGGGTCTCGTGACCCACCCTTGGGAGGTCACGTGCCCCACCCTTGAGGGGTCTCGTGACCCACCCTTTTGGGGTCACGTGACCCACCCTTGAGGGGTCTCGTGTACCACCCTTGGGAGGTCACAGCAGTTTTACAGGGTCCCTGCGCACCTGTTCGTGGAAACAGAAGCCCTCCCTGCCACTCAGAGGACCGCGCGATTTCCCACAAGCCACACTGCTTAGCAGCACCTTCAGCCCCGCACAGACAGTGTGCTAAGGACAGACTTGGGTGCCGGGGGCATGGGCGGGGGATTTCCCATGGAACTCTCTAAGGGTCCGGTGCCCTGTGTGGCCCGGGGAGTGCCCATGCCGTTACTTTACCCCGCAGGACACTTGCATCCAGCAATAAGCAGCCCTCTGCCTCCACGGGGCTCAAACACCTGCGCCCGGTGTGCGGGCACCTGGCGTGCGTGCAGACAAACCCGCAGACCCCTCTGGCCCGAACCCACCACTGCGAAGATCCCCCTTTTCTTCCATCCTTAAAGGGGTCACACTTGAGGAGTGGAGGAACATGGGGAGGCCCCAGGAGAAGGCTTTTCTCCGAGCCGCGGCTGGCTCGTTTCGGGCCCATACCTGGGCCGCGCATGCGCACTCAGGCTCCCAAGCACACGCCTCCCTCGGCTCACCTGACCCACCCTTTAGAGGTCACAGCAGTTCCACAGGGTCCCTGGGCACCTGTCCGTGGACACAGGAGCCCTCCCTGCCACCCAGGGGACCGCGCGATTTCCCATGGGCCACACTTCCCAGCAGCTCTCCCAGCTCCTCAGAGACAGTGTGCGCAGGAAAGACTTGGGGACCGGGGGCCTGGGCGGGGGATTTTCCAGGGGGCTGTCCGATGGCCAGGCGTCCTCTCTCGCCCGGTGAGTGTCCAAGCCGTCCCTTGACCCCCGCAGGAGACCTGATTCCTGCCATAAGCGGCCCTCTAGCCACATGGGGCCGGGACACCTGGGCCCGGTGTGCCAGCAACTGGCCTACATGGAGGCAAACATACAGATACCTCAGGCCCGACCCCACCACTGCGAAGATCCCCCTTTTCTTCCATCCGTAAAGGGGTCACGCTTGAGGAGTGGAAGAACATGGGGAGGCCCCCAGTAGATGGCTTTTCTCCGAGCCGCGGCTGGCTCGTTTCGGGCCTATACATGGGCCACGCGTGCGCACTCAGGCTCCCCACGCAAGCCTCCCTCGGGTCACAGGACCCACCCTTGAGGTGTCTCCTGACCCACCCCTGAGGGGTCTCGCGACCCACCCCTGAGGGCTCACGTGACCAACCCCTGAGGGGTCACGTGACCCACCCTTGAGGGGTCTCGTGACCCACCCCTGAGGGAGTCATGTGACCCACCCCTGAGGGGTCACGTGACCCACCCCTGAGAGATCACGTGACCCACCCCTGAGGGGGTCACGTGACCCACCCTTGTGGGGTCCCGTGACCCACCGTTGAGGGGTCTCGTGACCCACCCTTGGGAGGTCACGTGCCCCACCCTTGAGGGGACACATGACCCACCTTGAGAGGTCACAGCAGTTTTACAGGGTCCCTGCACACCTGTTCGGGGAAACAGAAGCCCTCCCTGCCACTCAGAGGACCGCGCGATTTCCCACAGGCCACACTGCCTAGCAGCACCTTCAGCCCCGCACAGACAGTGTGCTAAGGACAGACTTGGGTACCGGGGGCATGGGCGGGAGATTTCCCATGGAACTCTCTAAGGGTCCGGTGCCCTGTGTGGCACGGGGAGTGCCCATGCCGTTACTTTACCCCGCAGGACACTTGCATCCAGCAATAAGCAGCCCTCTGCCTCCACGGGGCTCAAACACCTGGGCCCGGTGTGCGGGCACCTGGCGTACGTGGAGGCAAACACGCAGAGCCCTCTGGCCCGAACCCACCACTGCGAAGATCCCCCTTTTCTTCCACCCGTAAAGGGGTCACGCTTGAGGAGTGGAAGAACATGGGGAGGCCCCCAGGAGATGGCTTTTCTCCGAGCCGCGGCTGGCTCGTTTCGGGCCTATACGTGGGCCACGCGTGCGCACTCAGGCTCCCCACGCCACCCTCCCTCGGGTCACGGGACCCACCCTAGAGGTGTCTCCTGACCCACCCCTGAGGGGTCTCGCGACCCACCCCTGAGGGCTCACGTGACCAACCCTTGAGGGGTCACGTGACCCACCCTTGAGGGGTCACGTGACCCACCCCTGAGGGGTCTCGTGACCCACCCCTGAGGGGGTCATGTGACCCACCCCTGAGGGGTCACGTGACCCACCCCTGAGGGGGTCACGTGACCCACCCCTGAGGGGGTCACGTGACCCACCCCTGAGGGGTCACGTGACCCACCCCTGAGGGGTCACGTGACCCACCCCTGAGGGGTCTCGTGACCCACCCTTTGTTGGTCACGTGACCCACCCTTGTGGGGTCCCGTGACCCACCCTTGAGGGGTCTCGTGACCCACCCTTGGGAGGTCACGTGCCCCACCCTTGAGGGGTCTCGTGACCCACCCTTTTGGGGTCACGTGACCCACCCTTGAGGGGTCTCGTGTACCACCCTTGGGAGGTCACAGCAGTTTTACAGGGTCCCTGCGCACCTGTTCGTGGAAACAGAAGCCCTCCCTTCCACTCAGAGGACCGCGCGATTTCCCACAGGCCACACTGCTTAGCAGTACCTTCAGCCCCGCACAGACAGTGTGCTAAGGACAGACTTGGGTGCCGGGGGCATGGGCGGGGGATTTCCCATGGAACTCTCTAAGGGTCCGGTGCCCTGTGTGGCCCGGGGAGTGCCCATGCCGTTACTTTACCCCGCAGGACACTTGCATCCAGCAATAAGCAGCCCTCTGCCTCCACGGGGCTCAAACACCTGCGCCCGGTGTGCGGGCACCTGGCGTACGTGGAGGCAAACCCGCAGAGCCCTCTGGCCCGAACCCACCACTGCGAAGATCCCCCTTTTCTTCCATCCTTAAAGGGGTCACGCTTGAGTAGTGGAGTTACATGGGGAGGCCCCAGGAGATGGCTTTTCTCCGAGCCGCGGCTGGCTCGTTTCGGGCCCATACCTGGGCCGCGCATGCGCACTCAGGCTCCCAAGCACACGCCTCCCTCGGCTCACCTGACCCACCCTTTAGAGGTCACAGCAGTTCCACAGGGTCCCTGGGCACCTGTCCGTGGACACAGGAGCCCTCCCTGCCACCCAGGGGACCGCGCGATTTCCCATGGGCCACACTTCCCAGCAGCTCTCCCAGCTCCTCAGAGACAGTGTGCGCAGGAAAGACTTGGGGACCGGGGGCCTGTGAGGGGGATTTTCCAGGGGGCTGTCTGATGGCCAGGCGTCCTCTCTCGCCCGGTGAGTGTCCAAGCCGTCCCTTGACCCCCGCAGGAGACCTGATTCCTGCCATAAGCGGCCCTCTAGCCACATGGGGCCGGGACACCTGGGCCCGGTGTGCCAGCAACTGGCCTACATGGAGGCAAACAAACAGACACCTCAGGCCCGACCCCACCACTGCGAAGATCCCCCTTTTCTTCCATCCGTAAAGGGGTCACGCTTGAGGAGTGGAAGAACATGGGGAGGCCCCCAGGAGATGGCTTTTCTCCGAGCCGCGGCTGGCTCGTTTCGGGCCTATACCTGGGCCACGCGTGCGCACTCAGGCTCCCCACGCAAGCCTCCCTCGGGTCACGGGACCCACCCTTGAGGTGTCTCCTGACCCACCCCTGAGGGGTCTCTCGACCCACCCCTGAGGGCTCACGTGACCAACCCCTGAGGGGTCACGTGACCCACCCTTGAGGGGTCACATGACCCACCCCTGAGGGGGTCACGTGACCCACCCCTGAGAGGTCACGTGACCCACCCCTGAGGGGGTCACGTGACCCACCCCTGAGGGGTCTCGTGGCCCACCCCTGAGGGGGTCACGTGACCCACCACTGAGGGGTCACGTGACCCACACCTGAGGGGTCACGTGACCCACCCCTGAGGGGTCAGGTGACCCACCCTTGAGGGGTCTCGTGACCCACCCTTGGGAGGTCACGTGCCCCACCCTTGAGGGGTCACATGACCCACCTTGAGAGGTCACAGCAGTTTTACAGGGTCCCTGCGCACCTGTTCGTGGAAACAGAAGCCCTCCCTGCCACTCAGAGGACCGCGCGATTTCCCACAGGCCACACTGCTTAGCAGCACCTTCAGCCCCGCACTGACAGTGTGCTAAGGACAGACTTGGGTGCCGGGGGCATGGGCGGGGGATTTCCCATGGAACTCTCTAAGGGTCCGGTGCCCTGTGTGGCCCGGGGAGTGCCCATGCCGTTACTTTACCCCGCAGGACACTTGCATCCAGCAATAAGCAGCCCTCTGCCTCCACGGGGCTCAAACACCTGCGCCCGGTGTGCGGGCACCTGGCGTACGTGGAGGCAAACCCGCAGACCCCTCTGGCCCGAACCCACCACTGCGAAGATCCCCCTTTTCTTCCATCCGTAAAGGGGTCACGCTTGAGGAGTGGAAGAACATGGGGAGGCCCCCAGGAGATGGCTTTTCTCCGAGCCGCGGCTGGCTCGTTTCGGGCCTATACATGGGCCACGCGTGCGCACTCAGGCTCCCCACGCAAGCCTCCCTCGGGTCACGGGACCCACCCTTGAGGTGTCTCCTGACCCACCCCTGAGGGGTCTCGCGACCCACCCCTGAGGGCTCACGTGACCAACCCCTGAGGGGTCACGTGACCCACCCTTGAGGGGTCTCGTGACCCACCCCTGAGGGGGTCATGTGACCCACCCCTGAGGGGTCACGTGACCCACCCAGGAGAGATCACGTGACCCACCCCTGAGGGGGTCACGTGACCCACCCCTGAGGGGTCACGTGACCCACCCTTTGGGGGTCACGTGACCCACCCTTGTGGGGTCCCGTGACCCACCGTTGAGGGGTCTCGTGACCCACCCTTGGGAGGTCACGTGCCCCACCCTTGAGGGGTCACATGACCCACCTTGAGAGGTCACAGCAGTTTTACAGGGTCCCTGCGCACCTGTTCGGGGAAACAGAAGCCCTCCCTGCCACTCAGAGGACCGCGCGATTTCCCACAGGCCACACTGCCTAGCAGCACCTTCAGCCCCGCACAGACAGTGTGCTAAGGACAGACTTGGGTACCGGGGGCATGGGCGGGAGATTTCCCATGGAACTCTCTAAGGGTCCGGTGCCCTGTGTGGCACGGGGAGTGCCCATGCCGTTACTTTACCCCGCAGGACACTTGCATCCAGCAATAAGCAGCCCTCTGCCTCCACGGGGCTCAAACACCTGGGCCCGGTGTGCGGGCACCTGGCGTACGTGGAGGCAAACACGCAGAGCCCTCTGGCCCGAACCCACCACTGCGAAGATCCCCCTTTTCTTCCACCCGTAAAGGGGTCACGCTTGAGGAGTGGAAGAACATGGGGAGGCCCCCAGGAGATGGCTTTTCTCCGAGCCGCGGCTGGCTCGTTTCGGGCCTATACGTGGGCCACGCGTGCGCACTCAGGCTCCCCACGCCACCCTCCCTCGGGTCACGGGACCCACCCTAGAGGTGTCTCCTGACCCACCCCTGAGGGGTCTCGCGACCCACCCCTGAGGGCTCACGTGACCAACCCTTGAGGGGTCACGTGACCCACCCTTGAGGGGTCACGTGACCCACCCCTGAGGGGTCTCGTGACCCACCCCTGAGGGGGTCATGTGACCCACTCCTGAGGGGTCACGTGACCCACCCCTGAGGGGGTCACGTGACCCACCCCTGAGGGGGTCACGTGACCCACCCCTGAGGGGTCACGTGACCCACCCCTGAGGGGTCACGTGACCCACCCCTGAGGGGTCTCGTGACCCACCCTTTGTTGGTCACGTGACCCACCCTTGTGGGGTCCCGTGACCCACCCTTGAGGGGTCTCGTGACCCACCCTTGGGAGGTCACGTGCCCCACCCTTGAGGGGTCTCGTGACCCACCCTTTTGGGGTCACGTGACCCACCCTTGAGGGGTCTCGTGTACCACCCTTGGGAGGTCACAGCAGTTTTACAGGGTCCCTGCGCACCTGTTCGTGGAAACAGAAGCCCTCCCTTCCACTCAGAGGACCGCGCGATTTCCCACAGGCCACACTGCTTAGCAGTACCTTCAGCCCCGCACAGACAGTGTGCTAAGGACAGACTTGGGTGCCGGGGGCATGGGCGGGGGATTTCCCATGGAACTCTCTAAGGGTCCGGTGCCCTGTGTGGCCCGGGGAGTGCCCATGCCGTTACTTTACCCCGCAGGACACTTGCATCCAGCAATAAGCAGCCCTCTGCCTCCACGGGGCTCAAACACCTGCGCCCGGTGTGCGGGCACCTGGCGTACGTGGAGGCAAACCCGCAGAGCCCTCTGGCCCGAACCCACCACTGCGAAGATCCCCCTTTTCTTCCATCCTTAAAGGGGTCACGCTTGAGTAGTGGAGTTACATGGGGAGGCCCCAGGAGATGGCTTTTCTCCGAGCCGCGGCTGGCTCGTTTCGGGCCCATACCTGGGCCGCGCATGCGCACTCAGGCTCCCAAGCACACGCCTCCCTCGGCTCAACTGACCCACCCTTTAGAGGTCACAGCAGTTCCACAGGGTCCCTGGGCACCTGTCCGTGGACACAGGAGCCCTCCCTGCCACCCAGGGGACCGCGCGATTTCCCATGGGCCACACTTCCCAGCAGCTCTCCCAGCTCCTCAGAGACAGTGTGCGCAGGAAAGACTTGGGGACCGGGGGCCTGTGAGGGGGATTTTCCAGGGGGCTGTCTGATGGCCAGGCGTCCTCTCTCGCCCGGTGAGTGTCCAAGCCGTCCCTTGACCCCCGCAGGAGACCTGATTCCTGCCATAAGCGGCCCTCTAGCCACATGGGGCCGGGACACCTGGGCCCGGTGTGCCAGCAACTGGCCTACATGGAGGCAAACAAACAGACACCTCAGGCCCGACCCCACCACTGCGAAGATCCCCCTTTTCTTCCATCCGTAAAGGGGTCACGCTTGAGGAGTGGAAGAACATGGGGAGGCCCCCAGGAGATGGCTTTTCTCCGAGCCGCGGCTGGCTCGTTTCGGGCCTATACCTGGGCCACGCGTGCGCACTCAGGCTCCCCACGCAAGCCTCCCTCGGGTCACGGGACCCACCCTTGAGGTGTCTCCTGACCCACCCCTGAGGGGTCTCTCGACCCACCCCTGAGGGCTCACGTGACCAACCCCTGAGGGGTCACGTGACCCACCCTTGAGGGGTCACATGACCCACCCCTGAGGGGGTCACGTGACCCACCCCTGAGAGGTCACGTGACCCACCCCTGAGGGGGTCACGTGACCCACCCCTGAGGGGTCTCGTGGCCCACCCCTGAGGGGGTCACGTGACCCACCACTGAGGGGTCACGTGACCCACACCTGAGGGGTCACGTGACCCACCCCTGAGGGGTCAGGTGACCCACCCTTGAGGGGTCTCGTGACCCACCCTTGGGAGGTCACGTGCCCCACCCTTGAGGGGTCACATGACCCACCTTGAGAGGTCACAGCAGTTTTACAGGGTCCCTGCGCACCTGTTCGTGGAAACAGAAGCCCTCCCTGCCACTCAGAGGACCGCGCGATTTCCCACAGGCCACACTGCTTAGCAGCACCTTCAGCCCCGCACTGACAGTGTGCTAAGGACAGACTTGGGTGCCGGGGGCATGGGCGGGGGATTTCCCATGGAACTCTCTAAGGGTCCGGTGCCCTGTGTGGCCCGGGGAGTGCCCATGCCGTTACTTTACCCCGCAGGACACTTGCATCCAGCAATAAGCAGCCCTCTGCCTCCACGGGGCTCAAACACCTGGGCCCGGTGTGCGGGCACCTGGCGTACGTGGAGGCAAACCCGCAGACCCCTCTGGCCCGAACCCACCACTGCGAAGATCCCCCTTTTCTTCCATCCTTAAAGGGGTCACGCTTGAGGAGTGGAGGAACATGGGGAGGCCCCAGGAGAAGGCTTTTCTCCGAGCCGCGGCTGGCTCGTTTCGGGCCCATACCTGGGCCGCGCATGCGCACTCAGGCTCCCAAGCACACGCCTCCCTCGGCTCACCTGACCCACCCTTTAGAGGTCACAGCAGTTCCACAGGGTCCCTGGGCACCTGTCCGTGGACACAGGAGCCCTCCCTGCCACCCAGGGGACCGCGCGATTTCCCATGGGCCACACTTCCCAGCAGCTCTCCCAGCTCCTCAGAGACAGTGTGCGCAGGAAAGACTTGGGGACCGGGGGCCTGGGCGGGGGATTTTCCAGGGGGCTGTCCGATGGCCAGGCGTCCTCTCTCGCCCGGTGAGTGTCCAAGCCGTCCCTTGACCCCCGCAGGAGACCTGATTCCTGCCATAAGCGGCCCTCTAGCCACATGGGGCCGGGACACCTGGGCCCGGTGTGCCAGCAACTGGCCTACATGGAGGCAAACATACAGATACCTCAGGCCCGACCCCACCACTGCGAAGATCCCCCTTTTCTTCCATCCGTAAAGAGGTCACGCTTGAGGAGTGGAAGAACATGGGGAGGCCCCCAGGAGATGGCTTTTCTCCGAGCCGCGGCTGGCTCGTTTCGGGCCTATACATGGTCCACGCGTGCGCACTCAGGCTCCCCACGCAAGCCTCCCTCGGGTCACAGGACCCACCCTTGAGGTGTCTCCTGACCCACCCCTGAGGGGTCTCGCGACCCACCCCTGAGGGCTCACGTGACCAACCCCTGAGGGGTCACGTGACCCACCCTTGAGGGGTCTCGTGACCCACCCCTGAGGGGGTCATGTGACCCACCCCTGAGGGGTCACGTGACCCACCCTTTGGGGGTCACGTGACCCACCCTTGTGGGGTCCCGTGACCCACCCTTGAGGGGTCACATGACCCACCTTGAGATGTCACAGCAGTTTTACAGGGTCCCTGCGCACCTGTTCGGGGAAACAGAAGCCCTCCCTGCCACTCAGAGGACCGCGCGATTTCCCACAGGCCACACTGCCTAGCAGCACCTTCAGCCCCGCACAGACAGTGTGCTAAGGACAGACTTGGGTACCGGGGGCATGGGCGGGAGATTTCCCATGGAACTCTCTAAGGGTCCGGTGCCCTGTGTGGCACGGGGAGTGCCCATGCCGTTACTTTACCCCGCAGGACACTTGCATCCAGCAATAAGCAGCCCTCTGCCTCCACGGGGCTCAAACACCAGGGCCGGGTGTGCGGGCACCTGGCGTACGTGGAGGCAAACACGCAGAGCCCTCTGGCCCGAACCCACCACTGCGAAGATCCCCCTTTTCTTCCACCCGTAAAGGGGTCACGCTTGAGGAGTGGAAGAACATGGGGAGGCCCCCAGGAGATGGCTTTTCTCCGAGCCGCGGCTGGCTCGTTTCGGGCCTATACGTGGGCCACGCGTGCGCACTCAGGCTCCCCACGCCAGCCTCCCTCGGGTCACGGGACCCACCCTAGAGGTGTCTCCTGACCCACCCCTGAGGGGTCTCTCGACCCACCCCTGAGGGCTCACGTGACCCACCCCTGAGGGGTCACGTGACCCACCCCTGAGGGGTCAGGTGACCCACCCCTGAGGGGTCTCGTGACCCACCCTTTGTTGGTCACGTGACCCACCCTTGTGGGGTCCCGTGACCCACCCTTGAGGGGTCTCGTGACCCACCCTTGGGAGGTCACGTGCCCCACCCTTGAGGGGTCTCGTGACCCACCCTTTTGGGGTCACGTGACCCACCCTTGAGGGGTCAGGTGACCCACCCTTGAGGGGTCTCGTGACCCACCCTTGTGGGGTCCCGTGACCCACCCTTGAGGGGTCTCGTGTACCACCCTTGGGAGGTCACAGCAGTTTTACAGGGTCCCTGCGCACCTGTTCGTGGAAACAGAAGCCCTCCCTGCCACTCAGAGGACCGCGCGATTTCCCACAGGCCACACTGCCTAGCAGCACCTTCAGCCCCGCACAGACAGTGTGCTAAGGACAGACTTGGGTACCGGGGGCATGGGCGGGGGATTTCCCATGGAACTCTCTAACGGTCCGGTGCCCTGTGTGGCCCGGGGAGTGCCCATGCCGTTACTTTACCCCGCAGGACACTTGCATCCAGCAATAAGCAGCCCTCTGCCTCCACGGGGCTCAAACACCTGCGCCCGGTGTGCGGGCACCTGGCGTACGTGCAGACAAACCCGCAGACCCCTCTGGCCCGAACCCACCACTGCGAAGATCCCCCTTTTCTTCCATCCTTAAAGGGGTCACGCTTGAGGAGTGGAGGAACATGGGGAGGCCCCAGGAGATGGCTTTTCTCCGAGCTGCGGCTGGCTCGTTTCGGGCCCATACCTGGGCCGCGCATGCGCACTCAGGCTCCCAAGCACACGCCTCCCTCGGCTCACCTGACCCACCCTTTAGAGGTCACAGCAGTTCCACAGGATCCCTGGGCACCTGTCCGTGGACACAGGAGCCCTCCCTGCCACCTAGAGGACCACGCGATTTCCGCTGGGGAACACTGCCGGGAATCACTCCCAGCCTCGCACAGACACTGTGCGCAGGATAGGCTTGTGGACCAGGGGCCTGGGCGGGGAATTTTCCAGGGAACTCTCTAAAGGCCAGGTGCCCTCTGTCGCCCTGGGAGTGCCCACGCCGTCCCTTAACCCTGCAGGACACTATCATCCAGCAATAAGCAGCCCTCTGCCTCCACGGGGCTCAAACACCTGGGCCCGTTGTGCGAGCACCTGGCGTACGTGCAGACAAACCCGCAGACCCCTCTGGCCCGAACCCACCACTGCGAAGATCCCCCTTTTCTTCCATCCTTAAAGGGGTCACGCTTGAGGAATGGAGGAACATGTGGAGGCCCCAGGAGATGGCTTTTCTCCGAGCCGCGGCTGGCTCGTTTCGGGCCCAAACCTGGGCCGCGCATGCGCACTCAGGCTCCCAAGCACACGCCTCCCTCGGCTCACCTGACCCACCCTTTAGAGGTCACAGCAGTTCCACAGGGTCCCTGGGCACCTGTCCGTGGACACAGGAGCCCTCCCTGCCACCCAGGGGACCGCGCGATTTCCCATGGGCCACACTTCCCAGCAGCTCTCCCAGCTCCTCAGAGACAGTGTGCGCAGGAAAGACTTGGGGACCGGGGGCCTGGGCGGGGGATTTTCCAGGGGGCTGTCTGATGGCCAGGCGTCCTCTCTCGCCCGGTGAGTGTCCAAGCCGTCCCTTGACCCCCGCAGGAGACCTGATTCCTGCCATAAGCGGCCCTCTAGCCACATGGGGCCGGGACACCTGGGCCCGGTGTGCCAGCAACTGGCCTACATGGAGGCAAACAAACAGACACCTCAGGCCCGACCCCACCACTGCGAAGATCCCCCTTTTCTTCCATCCGTAAAGGGGTCACGCTTGAGGAGTGGAAGAACATGGGGAGGCCCCCAGGAGATGGCTTTTCTCCGAGCCGCGACTGGCTCGTTTCGGGCCTATACGTGGGCCACGCGAGCGCACTCAGGCTCCCCACGCAAGCCTCCCTCGGGTCACGGGACCCACCCTTGAGGTGTCTCCTGACCCACCCCTGAGGGGTCTCTCTACCCTCCCCTGAGGGCTCACGTGACCAACCCCTTAGGGGTCACGTGACCCACCCTTGAGGGGTCACGTGACCCACACCTGAGGGGGTCACGTGACCCACCCCTGAGAGGTCACGTGACCCACCCCTGAGGGGGTCACGTGACCCACCCCTGAGGGGTCTCGTGGCCCACCCCTGAGGGGTCAGGTGACCCACTCCTGAGGGGGTCACGTGACCCACCCCTGAGGGGTCTCGTGACCCACCCCTGAGGGGTCAGGTGACCCACTCCTGAGGGGGTCACGTGACCCACCCCTGAGGGGTCTCGTGACCCACCCCTGAGGGGTCTCGTGACCCACCCCTGAGGGGGTCATGTGACCCACCCCTGAGGGGTCAGGTGACCCACCCCTGAGGGGGTCACGTGACCCGCCCCTGAGGGGTCTCGTGACCCACCCCTGAGGGGTCACGTGACCCACCCTTGGGAGGTCACGTGCCCCACCCTTGAGGGGTCACATGACCCACCTTGAGAGGTCACAGCAGTTTTACAGGGTCCCTGCGCACTTGTTCGGGGAAACAGAAGCCCTCCCTACCACTCAGAGGACCGCGCGATTTCCCACAGGCCACACTGCCTAGCAGCACCTTCAGCCCCGCACAGACAGTGTGCTAAGGACAGACTTGGGTACCGGGTGCATGGGCGGGGGATTTCCCATGGAACTCTCTAAGGGTCCGGTGCCCTGTGTGGCCCGGGGAGTGCCCATGCCGTTACTTTACCCCGCAGGACACTTGCATCCAGCAATAAGCAGCCCTCTGCCTCCATGGGGCTCAAACACCTGGGCCCGGTGTGCGGGCACCTGGCGTACGTGGAGGTAAACCCGCAGAGCCCTCTGGCCCGAACCCACCACTGCGAAGATCCCCCTTTTCTTCCACCCGTAAAGGGGTCACGCTTGAGGAGTGGAAGAACATGGGGAGGACCCCAGGAGATGGCTTTTCTCCGAGCCGCGGCTGGCTCGTTTCGGGCCTATACGTGGGCCGCGCATGCGCACTCAGGCTCCCAAGCACACGCCTCCCTCGGCTCACCTGACCCACCCTTTAGAGGTCACAGCAGTTCCACAGGATCCCTGGGCACCTGTCCGTGGACACAGGAGCCCTCCCTGCCACCTAGAGGACCACGCGATTTCCGCTGGGGAACACTGCCCGGAAGCACTCCCAGCCTCGCACAGACACTGTGCGCAGGATAGACTTGTGGACCAGGGGCCTGGGCGGGGAATTTTCCAGGGAACTCTCTAAAGGCCAGCTGCCCTCTGTCGCCCTGGGAGTGCCCACGCCGTCCCTTAACCCTGCAGGACACTATCATCCAGCAATAAGCAGCCCTCTGCCTCCACGGGGCTCAAACACCTGGGCCCGTTGTGCGAGCACCTGGCGTACGTGCAGACAAACACGCAGACCCCTCTGGCCCGAACCCACCACTGCGAAGATCCCCCTTTTCTTCCATCCTTAAAGGGGTCACGCTTGAGGAGTGGAGGAACATGGGGAGGCCCCAGGAGATGGCTTTTCTCCGAGCCGCGGCTGGCTCGTTTCGGGCCCATACCTGGGCCGCGCATGCGCACTCAGGCTCCCAAGCACACGCCTCCCTCGGCTCACCTGACCCACCCTTTAGAGGTCACAGCAGTTCCACAGGGTCCCTGGGCACCTGTCCGTGGACACAGGAGCCCTCCCTGCCACCCAGGGGACCGCGCGATTTCCCATGGGCCACACTTCCCAGCAGCTCTCCCAGCTCCTCAGAGACAGTGTGCGCAGGAAAGACTTGGGGACCGGGGGCCTGGGCGGGGGATTTTCCAGGGGGCTGTCCGATGGCCAGGCGTCCTCTCTCGCCCGGTGAGTGTCCAAGCCGTCCCTTGACCCCCGCAGGAGACCTGATTCCTGCCATAAGCGGCCCTCTAGCCACATGGGGCCGGGACACCTGGGCCCGGTGTGCCAGCAACTGGCCTACATGGAGGCAAACATACAGACACCTCAGGCCCGACCCCACCACTGCGAAGATCCCCCTTTTCTTCCATCCGTAAAGGGGTCACGCTTGAGGAGTGGAGGAACATGGGGAGGCCCCCAGGAGATGGCTTTTCTCCGAGCCGCGGCTGGCTCGTTTCGGGCCTATACGTGGGCCACGCGTGCGCACTCTGGCTCCCCACGCAAGCCTCCCTCGGGTCACGGGACCCGCCCTTGAGGTGTCTCCTGACCCACCCCTGAGGGGTCTCGCGACCCACCCCTGAGGGCTCACGTGACCCACCCCTGAGGGGTCTCGTGACCCACCCCTGAGGGGGTCATGTGACCCACCCCTGAGGGGTCACGTGACCCACCCCTGAGGGGTCTCGCGACCCACCCCTGAGGGCTCACGTGACCCACCCTTGAGGGGTCACGTGACCAACCCCTGAGGGGTCACGTGACCCACCCTTGAGGGGTCTCGTGACCCACCCCTGAGGGGGTCATGTGACCCACCCCTGAGGGGTCACGTGACCCACCCTTGTGGGGTCCCGTGACCCACCGTTGAGGGGTCTCGTGACCCACCCTTGGGAGGTCACGTGCCCCACCCTTGAGGGGTCACATGACCCACCTTGAGAGGTCACAGCAGTTTTACAGGGTCCCTGCGCACCTGTTCGGGGAAACAGAAGCCCTCCCTGCCACTCAGAGGACCGCGCGATTTCCCACAGGCCACACTGCCTAGCAGCACCTTCAGCCCCGCACAGACAGTGTGCTAAGGACAGACTTGGGTACCGGGGGCATGGGCGGGAGATTTCCCATGGAACTCTCTAAGGGTCCGGTGCCCTGTGTGGCACGGGGAGTGCCCATGCCGTTACTTTACCCCGCAGGACACTTGCATCCAGCAATAAGCAGCCCTCTGCCTCCACGGGGCTCAAACACCTGGGCCCGGTGTGCGGGCACCTGGCGTACGTGGAGGCAAACACGCAGAGCCCTCTGGCCCGAACCCACCACTGCGAAGATCCCCCTTTTCTTCCACCCGTAAAGGGGTCACGCTTGAGGAGTGGAAGAACATGGGGAGGCCCCCAGGAGATGGCTTTTCTCCGAGCCGCGGCTGGCTCGTTTCGGGCCTATACGTGGGCCACGCGTGCGCACTCAGGCTCCCCACGCCAGCCTCCCTCGGGTCACGGGACCCACCCTAGAGGTGTCTCCTGACCCACCCTTGAGGGGTCTCGCGACCCACCCCTGAGGGCTCACGTGACCAACCCTTGAGGGGTAACGTGACCCACCCATGAGGGGTCACGTGACCCACTCCTGAGGGGTCTCGTGACCCACCCCTGAGAGGTCACGTGACCCACCCCTGAGGGGGTCACGTGATCCACCCCTGAGAGGTCACGTGACCCACCCCTGAGGGGTCACGTGACCCACCCCTGAGGGGTCACGTGACCCACACCTGAGGGGTCAGGTGACCCACCCCTGAGGGGTCTCGTGACCCACCCTTTGTTGGTCACGTGACCCAACCTTGTGGGGTCCCGTGACCCACCCTTGAGGGGTCTCGTGACCCACCCTTGGGAGGTCACGTGCCCCACCCTTGAGGGGTCTCGTGACCCACCCTTTTGGGGTCACGTGACCCACCCTTGAGGGGTCTCGTGTACCACCCTTGGGAGGTCACAGCAGTTTTACAGTGTCCCTGCGCACCTGTTCGTGGAAACAGAAGCCCTCCCTTCCACTCAGAGGACCGCGCGATTTCCCACAGGCCACACTGCTTAGCAGCACCTTCAGCCCCGCACAGACAGTGTGCTAAGGACAGACTTGGGTGCCGGGGGCATGGGCGGGGGATTTCCCATGGAACTCTCTAAGGGTCCGGTGCCCTGTGTGGCCCGGGGAGTGCCCATGCCGTTACTTTACCCCGCAGGACACTTGCATCCAGCAATAAGCAGCCCTCTGCCTCCACGGGGCTCAAACACCTGCGCCCGGTGTGCGGGCACCTGGCGTACGTGGAGGCAAACCCGCAGAGCCCTCTGGCCCGAACCCACCACTGCGAAGATCCCCCTTTTCTTCCATCCTTAAAGGGGTCACGCTTGAGTAGTGGAGTTACATGGGGAGGCCCCAGGAGATGGCTTTTCTCCGAGCCGCGGCTGGCTCGTTTCGGGCCCATACCTGGGCCGCGCATGCGCACTCAGGCTCCCAAGCACACGCCTCCCTCGGCTCACCTGACCCACCCTTTAGAGGTCACAGCAGTTCCACAGGGTCCCTGGGCACCTGTCCGTGGACACAGGAGCCCTCCCTGCCACCCAGGGGACCGCGCGATTTCCCATGGGCCACACTTCCCAGCAGCTCTCCCAGCTCCTCAGAGACAGTGTGCGCAGGAAAGACTTGGGGACCGGGGGCCTGGGCGGGGGATTTTCCAGGGGGCTGTCTGATGGCCAGGCGTCCTCTCTCGCCCGGTGAGTGTCCAAGCCGTCCCTTGACCCCCGCAGGAGACCTGATTCCTGCCATAAGCGGCCCTCTAGCCACATGGGGCCGGGACACCTGGGCCCGGTGTGCCAGCAACTGGCCTACATGGAGGCAAACAAACAGACACCTCAGGCCCGACCCCACCACTGCGAAGATCCCCCTTTTCTTCCATCCGTAAAGGGGTCACGCTTGAGGAGTGGAAGAACATGGGGAGGCCCCCAGGAGATGGCTTTTCTCCGAGCCGCGGCTGGCTCGTTTCGGGCCTATACGTGGGCCACGCGTGCGCACTCAGGCTCCCCACGCAAGCCTCCCTCGGGTCACGGGACCCACCCTTGAGGTGTCTCCTGACCCACCCCTGAGGGGTCTCTCGACCCACCCCTGAGGGCTCACGTGACCAACCCCTGAGGGGTCACGTGACCAACCCCTGAGGGGTCACGTGGCCCACCCCTGAGGGGTCACGTGACCCACCCCTGAGGGGGTCACGTGACCCACCCCTGAGGGGTCTCGTGGCCCACCCCTGAGGGGGTCACGTGACCCACCCCTGAGGGGTCAGGTGACCCACACCTGAGGGGTCACGTGACCCACCCCTGAGGGGTCAGGTGACCCACCCTTGAGGGGTCTCGTGACCCACCCTTGGGAGGTCACGTGCCCCACCCTTGAGGGGTCACATGACCCACCTTGAGAGGTCACAGCAGTTTTACAGGGTCCCTGCGCACCTGTTCGTGGAAACAGAAGCCCTCCCTGCCACTCAGAGGACCGCGCGATTTCCCACAGGCCACACTGCTTAGCAGCACCTTCAGCCCCGCACAGACAGTGTGCTAAGGACAGACTTGGGTGCCGGGGGCATGGGCGGGGGATTTCCCATGGAACTCTCTAAGGGTCCGGTGCCCTGTGTGGCCCGGGGAGTGCCCATGCCGTTACTTTACCCCGCAGGACACTTGCATCCAGCAATAAGCAGCCCTCTGCCTCCACGGGGCTCAAACACCTGGGCCCGGTGTGCGGGCACCTGGCGTACGTGGAGGCAAACCCGCAGAGCCCTCTGGCCCGAACCCACCACTGCGAAGATCCCCCTTTTCTTCCATCCTTAAAGGGGTCACGCTTGAGGAGTGGAGGAACATGGGGAGGCCCCAGGAGAAGGCTTTTCTCCGAGCCGCGGCTGGCTCGTTTCGGGCCCATACCTGGGCCGCGCATGCGCACTCAGGCTCCCAAGCACACGCCTCCCTCGGCTCACCTGACCCACCCTTTAGAGGTCACAGCAGTTCCACAGGGTCCCTGGGCACCTGTCCGTGGACACAGGAGCCCTCCCTGCCACCCAGGGGACCGCGCGATTTCCCATGGCCCACACTTCCCAGCAGCTCTCCCAGCTCCTCAGAGACAGTGTGCGCAGGAAAGACTTGGGGACCGGGGGCCTGGGCGGGGGATTTTCCAGGGGGCTGTCCGATGGCCAGGCGTCCTCTCTCGCCCGGTGAGTGTCCAAGCCGTCCCTTGACCCCCGCAGGAGACCTGATTCCTGCCATAAGCGGCCCTCTAGCCACATGGGGCCGGGACACCTGGGCCCGGTGTGCCAGCGACTGGCCTCCATGGAGGCAAACATACAGATACCTCAGGCCCGACCCCACCACTGCGAAGATCCCCCTTTTCTTCCATCCGTAAAGAGGTCACGCTTGAGGAGTGGAAGAACATGGGGAGGCCCCCAGGAGATGGCTTTTCTCCGAGCCGCGGCTGGCTCGTTTCGGGCCTATACATGGGCCACGCGTGCGCACTCAGGCTCCCCACGCAAGCCTCCCTCGGGTCACAGGACCCACCCTTGAGGTGTCTCCTAACCCACCCCTGAGGGGTCTCGCGACCCACCCCTGAGGGCTCACGTGACCAACCCCTGAGGGGTCACGTGACCCACCCTTGAGGGGTCTCGTGACCCACCCCTGAGGGGGTCATATGACCCATCCCTGAGGGGTCACGTGACCCACCCCTGAGAGATCACGTGACCCACCCCTGAGGGGGTCACGTGACCCACCCTTGTGGGGTCCCGTGACCCACCGTTGAGGGGTCTCGTGACCCACCCTTGGGAGGTCACGTGCCCCACCCTTGAGGGGTCACATGACCCACCTTGAGAGGTCACAGCAGTTTTACAGGGTCCCTGCACACCTGTTCGGGGAAACAGAAGCCCTCCCTGCCACTCAGAGGACCGCGCGATTTCCCACAGGCCACACTGCCTAGCAGCACCTTCAGCCCCGCACAGACAGTGTGCTAAGGACAGACTTGGGTGCCGGGGGCATGGGCGGGGGTTTCCCATGGAACTCTCTAAGGGTCCGGTGCCCTGTGTGGCCCGGGGAGTGCCCATGCCGTTACTTTACCCCGCAGGACACTTGCATCCAGCAATAAGCAGCCCTCTGCCTCCACGGGGCTCAAACACCTGCGCCCGGTGTGCGGGCACCTGGCATACGTGGAGGCAAACCCGCAGAGCCCTCTGGCCCGAACCCACCACTGCGAAGATCCCCCTTTTCTTCCATCCTTAAAGGGGTCACGCTTGAGTAGTGGAGTTACATGGGGAGGCCCCAGGAGATGGCTTTTCTCCGAGCCGCGGCTGGCTCGTTTCGGGCCCATACCTGGGCCGCGCATGCGCACTCAGGCTCCCAAGCACACGCCTCCCTCGGCTCACCTGACCCACCCTTTAGAGGTCACAGCAGTTCCACAGGGTCCCTGGGCACCTGTCCGTGGACACAGGAGCCCTCCCTGCCACCCAGGGGACCGCGCGATTTCCCATGGGCCACACTTCCCAGCAGCTCTCCCAGCTCCTCAGAGACAGTGTGCGCAGGAAAGACTTGGGGACCGGGGGCCTGGGCGGGGGATTTTCCAGGGGGCTGTCTGATGGCCAGGCGTCCTCTCTCGCCCGGTGAGTGTCCAAGCCGTCCCTTGACCCCCGCAGGAGACCTGATTCCTGCCATAAGCGGCCCTCTAGCCACATGGGGCCGGGACACCTGGGCCCGGTGTGCCAGCAACTGGCCTACATGGAGGCAAACAAACAGACACCTCAGGCCCGACCCCACCACTGCGAAGATCCCCCTTTTCTTCCATCCGTAAAGGGGTCACGCTTGAGGAGTGGAAGAACATGGGGAGGCCCCCAGGAGATGGCTTTTCTCCGAGCCGAGACTGGCTCGTTTCGGGCCTATACGTGGGCCACGCGTGCGCACTCAGGCTCCCCACGCAAGCCTCCCTCGGGTCACGGGACCCACCCTTGAGGTGTCTCCTGACCCACCCCTGAGGGGTCTCTCTACCCACCCCTGAGGGCTCACGTGACCAACCCCTGAGGGGTCACGTGACCCACCCTTGAGGGGTCACGTGACCCACCCCTGAGGGGGTCACGTGACCCACCCCTGAGGGGTCTCGTGGCCCACCCCTGAGGGGTCAGGTGACCCACTCCTGAGGGGGTCACGTGACCCACCCCTGAGGGGTCTCGTGACCCACCCCTGAGGGGTCACGTGACCCACCCCTGAGGGGTCACGTGACCCACCCCTGAGGGGTCAGGTGACCCACTCCTGAGGGGTCACATGACCCACCTTGAGAGGTCACAGCAGTTTTACAGGGTCCCTGCGCACCTGTTCGTGGAAACAGAAGCCCTCCCTTCCACTCAGAGGACCGCGCGATTTCCCACAGGCCACACTGCTTAGCAGCACCTTCAGCCCCGCACAGACAGTGTGCTAAGGACAGACTTGGGTGCCGGGGGCATCTGCGGGGGATTTCCCATGGAACTCTCTAAGGGTCCGGTGCCCTGTGTGGCCCGGGGAGTGCCCATGCCGTTACTTTACCCCGCAGGACACTTGCATCCAGCAATAAGCAGCCCTCTGCCTCCACGGGGCTCAAACACGTGCGCCCGGTGTGCGGGCACCTGGCGTACGTGGAGGCAAACCCGCAGAGCCCTCTGGGCCGAACCCACCACTGCGAAGATCCCCCTTTTCTTCCATCCTTAAAGGGGTCACGCTTGAGGAGTGGAGGAACATGGGGAGGCCCCAGGAGAAGGCTTTTCTCCGAGCCGCGGCTGGCTCGTTTCGGGCCCATACCTGGGCCGCGCATGCGCACTCAGGCTCCCAAGCACACGCCTCCCTCGGCTCACCTGACCCACCCTTTAGAGGTCACAGCAGTTCCACAGGGTCCCTGGGCACCTGTCCGTGGACACAGGAGCCCTCCCTGCCACCCAGGGGACCGCGCGATTTCCCATGGCCCACACTTCCCAGCAGCTCTCCCAGCTCCTCAGAGACAGTGTGCGCAGGAAAGACTTGGGGACCGGGGGCCTGGGCGGGGGATTTTCCAGGGGGCTGTCCGATGGCCAGGCGTCCTCTCTCGCCCGGTGAGTGTCCAAGCCGTCCCTTGACCCCCGCAGGAGACCTGATTCCTGCCATAAGCGGCCCTCTAGCCACATGGGGCCGGGACACCTGGGCCCGGTGTGCCAGCAACTGGCCTACATGGAGGCAAACATACAGATACCTCAGGCCCGACCCCACCACTGCGAAGATCCCCCTTTTCTTCCATCCGTAAAGAGGTCACGCTTGAGGAGTGGAAGAACATGGGGAGGCCCCCAGGAGATGGCTTTTCTCCGAGCCGCGGCTGGCTCGTTTCGGGCCTATACATGGGCCACGCGTGCGCACTCAGGCTCCCCACGCAAGCCTCCCTCGGGTCACAGGACCCACCCTTGAGGTGTCTCCTAACCCACCCCTGAGGGGTCTCGCGACCCACCCCTGAGGGCTCACGTGACCAACCCCTGAGGGGTCACGTGACCCACCCTTGAGGGGTCTCGTGACCCACCCCTGAGGGGGTCATATGACCCATCCCTGAGGGGTCACGTGACCCACCCCTGAGAGATCACGTGACCCACCCCTGAGGGGGTCACGTGACCCACCCTTGTGGGGTCCCGTGACCCACCGTTGAGGGGTCTCGTGACCCACCCTTGGGAGGTCACGTGCCCCACCCTTGAGGGGTCACATGACCCACCTTGAGAGGTCACAGCAGTTTTACAGGGTCCCTGCACACCTGTTCGGGGAAACAGAAGCCCTCCCTGCCACTCAGAGGACCGCGCGATTTCCCACAGGCCACACTGCCTAGCAGCACCTTCAGCCCCGCACAGACAGTGTGCTAAGGACAGACTTGGGTGCCGGGGGCATGGGCGGGGGATTTCCCATGGAACTCTCTAAGGGTCCGGTGCCCTGTGTGGCCCGGGGAGTGCCCATGCCGTTACTTTACCCCGCAGGACACTTGCATCCAGCAATAAGCAGCCCTCTGCCTCCACGGGGCTCAAACACCTGCGCCCGGTGTGCGGGCACCTGGCATACGTGGAGGCAAACCCGCAGAGCCCTCTGGCCCGAACCCACCACTGCGAAGATCCCCCTTTTCTTCCATCCTTAAAGGGGTCACGCTTGAGTAGTGGAGTTACATGGGGAGGCCCCAGGAGATGGCTTTTCTCCGAGCCGCGGCTGGCTCGTTTCGGGCCCATACCTGGGCCGCGCATGCGCACTCAGGCTCCCAAGCACACGCCTCCCTCGGCTCACCTGACCCACCCTTTAGAGGTCACAGCAGTTCCACAGGGTCCCTGGGCACCTGTCCGTGGACACAGGAGCCCTCCCTGCCACCCAGGGGACCGCGCGATTTCCCATGGGCCACACTTCCCAGCAGCTCTCCCAGCTCCTCAGAGACAGTGTGCGCAGGAAAGACTTGGGGACCGGGGGCCTGGGCGGGGGATTTTCCAGGGGGCTGTCTGATGGCCAGGCGTCCTCTCTCGCCCGGTGAGTGTCCAAGCCGTCCCTTGACCCCCGCAGGAGACCTGATTCCTGCCATAAGCGGCCCTCTAGCCACATGGGGCCGGGACACCTGGGCCCGGTGTGCCAGCAACTGGCCTACATGGAGGCAAACAAACAGACACCTCAGGCCCGACCCCACCACTGCGAAGATCCCCCTTTTCTTCCATCCGTAAAGGGGTCACGCTTGAGGAGTGGAAGAACATGGGGAGGCCCCCAGGAGATGGCTTTTCTCCGAGCCGCGACTGGCTCGTTTCGGGCCTATACGTGGGCCACGCGTGCGCACTCAGGCTCCCCACGCAAGCCTCCCTCGGGTCACGGGACCCACCCTTGAGGTGTCTCCTGACCCACCCCTGAGGGGTCTCTCTACCCACCCCTGAGGGCTCACGTGACCAACCCCTGAGGGGTCACGTGACCCACCCTTGAGGGGTCACGTGACCCACCCCTGAGGGGGTCACGTGACCCACCCCTGAGAGGTCACGTGACCCACCCCTGAGGGGGTCACGTGACCCACCCCTGAGGGGTCTCGTGGCCCACCCCTGAGGGGTCAGGTGACCCACTCCTGAGGGGGTCACGTGACCCACCCCTGAGGGGTCTCGTGACCCACCCCTGAGGGGTCACGTGACCCACCCCTGAGGGGTCACGTGACCCACCCCTGAGGGGTCAGGTGACCCACTCCTGAGGGGGTCACGTGACCCACCCCTGAGGGGTCTCGTGACCCACCCCTGAGGGGTCTCGTGACCCACCCCTGAGGGGGTCATGTGACCCACCCCTGAGGGGTCACGTGACCCACCCCTGAGGGGTCAGGTGACCCACCCCTGAGGGGGTCACGTGACCCGCCCCTGAGGGGTCTCGTGACCCACCCCTGAGGGGTCACGTGACCCACCCTTGGGAGGTCACGTGCCCCACCCTTGAGGGGTCACATGACCCACCTTGAGAGGTCACAGCAGTTTTACAGGGTCCCTGCGCACCTGTTCGGGGAAACAGAAGCCCTCCCTACCACTCAGAGGACCGCGCGATTTCCCACAGGCCACACTGCCTAGCAGCACCTTCAGCCCCGCACAGACAGTGTGCTAAGGACAGACTTGGGTACCGGGTGCATGGGCGGGGGATTTCCCATGGAACTCTCTAAGGGTCCGGTGCCCTGTGTGGCCCGGGGAGTGCCCATGCCGTTACTTTACCCCGCAGGAAACTTGCATCCAGCAATAAGCAGCCCTCTGCCTCCACGGGGCTCAAACACCTGGGCCCGGTGTGCGGGCACCTGGCGTACGTGGAGGTAAACCCGCAGAGCCCTCTGGCCCGAACCCACCACTGCGAAGATCCCCCTTTTCTTCCACCCGTAAAGGGGTCACGCTTGAGGAGTGGAAGAACATGGGGAGGACCCCAGGAGATGGCTTTTCTCCGAGCCGCGGCTGGCCCGTTTCGGGCCTATACGTGGGCCGCGCATGCGCACTCAGGCTCCCAAGCACACGCCTCCCTCGGCTCACCTGACCCACCCTTTAGAGGTCACAGCAGTTCCACAGGATCCCTGGGCACCTGTCCGTGGACACAGGAGCCCTCCCTGCCACCTAGAGGACCACGCGATTTCCGCTGGGGAACACTGCCCGGAAGCACTCCCAGCCTCGCACAGACACTGTGCGCAGGATAGACTTGTGGACCAGGGGCCTGGGCGGGGAATTTTCCAGGGAACTCTCTAAAGGCCAGCTGCCCTCTGTCGCCCTGGGAGTGCCCACGCCGTCCCTTAACCCTGCAGGACACTATCATCCAGCAATAAGCAGCCCTCTGCCTCCACGGGGCTCAAACACCTGGGCCCGTTGTGCGAGCACCTGGCGTACGTGCAGACAAACCCGCAGACCCCTCTGGCCCGAACCCACCACTGCGAAGATCCCCCTTTTCTTCCATCCTTAAAGGGGTCACGCTTGAGGAATGGAGGAACATGGGGAGGCCCCAGGAGATGGCTTTTCTCCGAGCCGCGGCTGGCTCGTTTCGGGCCCATACCTGGGCCGCGCATGCGCACTCAGGCTCCCAAGCACACGCCTCCCTCGGGTCACGGGACCCGCCCTTGAGGTGTCTCCTGACCCACCCCTGAGGGGTCTCGCGACCCACCCCTGAGGGCTCACGTGACCCACCCCTGAGGGGTCTCGTGACCCACCCCTGAGGGGGTCATGTGACCCACCCCTGTGGGGTCACGTGACCCACCCCTGAGGGGTCTCGCGACCCACCCCTGAGGGCTCACGTGACCCACCCTTGAGGGGTCACGTGACCAACCCCTGAGGGGTCACGTGACCCACCCTTGAGGGGTCTCGTGACCCACCCCTGAGGGGGTCATGTGACCCACCCCTGAGGGGTCACGTGACCCACCCCTGAGGGGTCACGTGACCCACCCCTGAGAGATCACGTGACCCACCCCTGAGGGGGTCACGTGACCCACCCCTGAGGGGTCACGTGACCCACCCTTGTGGGGTCCCGTGACCCACCGTTGAGGGGTCTCGTGACCCACCCTTGGGAGGTCACGTGCCCCACCCTTGAGGGGTCACATGACCCACCTTGAGAGGTCACAGCAGTTTTACAGGGTCCCTGCGCACCTGTTCGTGGAAACAGAAGCCCTCCCTGCCACTCAGAGGACCGCGCGATTTCCCACAGGCCACACTGCCTAGCAGCACCTTCAGCCCCGCACAGACAGTGTGCTAAGGACAGACTTGGGTACCGGGGGCATGGGCGGGAGATTTCCCATGGAACTCTCTAAGGGTCCGGTGCCCTGTGTGGCACGGGGAGTGCCCATGCCGTTACTTTACCCCGCAGGACACTTGCATCCAGCAATAAGCAGCCCTCTGCCTCCACGGGGCTCAAACACCTGGGCCCGGTGTGCGGGCACCTGGCGTACGTGGAGGCAAACACGCAGAGCCCTCTGGCCCGAACCCACCACTGCGAAGATCCCCCTTTTCTTCCACCCGTAAAGGGGTCACGCTTGAGGAGTGGAAGAACATGGGGAGGCCCCCAGGAGATGGCTTTTCTCCGAGCCGCGGCTGGCTCGTTTCGGGCCTATACGTGGGCCACGCGTGCGCACTCAGGCTCCCCACGCCAGCCTCCCTCGGGTCACGGGACCCACCCTAGAGGTGTCTCCTGACCCACCCCTGAGGGGTCTCGCGACCCACCCCTGAGGGCTCACGTGACCAACCCTTGAGGGGTAACGTGACACACCCATGAGGGGTCACGTGACCCACTCCTGAGGGGTCTCGTGACCCACCCCTGAGAGGTCACGTGACCCACCCCTGAGGGGGTCACGTGACCCACCCCTGAGGGGGTCACGTGACCCACCCCTGAGAGGTCACGTGACCCACCCCTGAGGGGTCACGTGACCCACACCTGAGGGGTCAGGTGACCCACCCCTGAGGGGTCTCGTGACCCACCCTTTGTTGGTCACGTGACCCAACCTTGTGGGGTCCCGTGACCCACCCTTGAGGGGTCTCGTGACCCACCCTTGGGAGGTCACGTGCCCCACCCTTGAGGGGTCTCGTGTACCACCCTTGGGAGGTCACAGCAGTTTTACAGGGTCCCTGCGCACCTGTTCGTGGAAACAGAAGCCCTCCCTTCCACTCAGAGGACCGCGCGATTTCCCACAGGCCACACTGCTTAGCAGCACCTTCAGCCCCGCACAGACAGTGTGCTAAGGACAGACTTGGGTGCCGGGGGCATGGGCGGGGGATTTCCCATGGAACTCTCTAAGGGTCCGGTGCCCTGTGTGGCCCGGGGAGTGCCCATGCCGTTACTTTACCCCGCAGGACACTTGCATCCAGCAATAAGCAGCCCTCTGCCTCCACGGGGCTCAAACACCTGCGCCCGGTGTGCGGGCACCTGGCGTACGTGGAGGCAAACCCGCAGAGCCCTCTGGCCCGAACCCACCACTGCGAAGATCCCCCTTTTCTTCCATCCTTAAAGGGGTCACGCTTGAGTAGTGGAGTTACATGGGGAGGCCCCAGGAGATGGCTTTTCTCCGAGCCGCGGCTGGCTCGTTTCGGGCCCATACCTGGGCCGCGCATGCGCACTCAGGCTCCCAAGCACACGCCTCCCTCGGCTCACCTGACCCACCCTTTAGAGGTCACAGCAGTTCCACAGGGTCCCTGGGCACCTGTCCGTGGACACAGGAGCCCTCCCTGCCACCCAGGGGACCGCGCGATTTCCCATGGGCCACACTTCCCAGCAGCTCTCCCAGCTCCTCAGAGACAGTGTGCGCAGGAAAGACTTGGGGACCGGGGGCCTGGGCGGGGGATTTTCCAGGGGGCTGTCTGATGGCCAGGCGTCCTCTCTCGCCCGGTGAGTGTCCAAGCCGTCCCTTGACCCCCGCAGGAGACCTGATTCCTGCCATAAGCGGCCCTCTAGCCACATGGGGCCGGGACACCTGGGCCCGGTGTGCCAGCAACTGGCCTACATGGAGGCAAACAAACAGACACCTCAGGCCCGACCCCACCACTGCGAAGATCCCCCTTTTCTTCCATCCGTAAAGGGGTCACGCTTGAGGAGTGGAAGAACATGGGGAGGCCCCCAGGAGATGGCTTTTCTCCGAGCCGCGGCTGGCTCGTTTCGGGCCTATACGTGGGCCACGCGTGCGCACTCAGGCTCCCCACGCAAGCCTCCCTCGGGTCACGGGACCCACCCTTGAGGTGTCTCCTGACCCACCCCTGAGGGGTCTCTCGACCCACCCCTGAGGGCTCACGTGACCAACCCCTGAGGGGTCACGTGACCAACCCCTGAGGGGTCACGTGGCCCACCCCTGAGGGGTCACGTGACCCACCCCTGAGGGGGTCACGTGACCCACCCCTGAGGGGTCTCGTGGCCCACCCCTGAGGGGGTCACGTGACCCACCCCTGAGGGGTCAGGTGACCCACACCTGAGGGGTCACGTGACCCACCCCTGAGGGGTCAGGTGACCCACCCTTGAGGGGTCTCGTGACCCACCCTTGGGAGGTCACGTGCCCCACCCTTGAGGGGTCACATGACCCACCTTGAGAGGTCACAGCAGTTTTACAGGGTCCCTGCGCACCTGTTCGTGGAAACAGAAGCCCTCCCTGCCACTCAGAGGACCGCGCGATTTCCCACAGGCCACACTGCTTAGCAGCACCTTCAGCCCCGCACAGACAGTGTGCTAAGGACAGACTTGGGTGCCGGGGGCATGGGCGGGGGATTTCCCATGGAACTCTCTAAGGGTCCGGTGCCCTGTGTGGCCCGGGGAGTGCCCATGCCGTTACTTTACCCCGCAGGACACTTGCATCCAGCAATAAGCAGCCCTCTGCCTCCACGGGGCTCAAACACCTGCGCCCGGTGTGCGGG
Source organism: Desmodus rotundus (assembly GCF_022682495.2). Lineage (NCBI taxonomy): Eukaryota > Metazoa > Chordata > Mammalia > Chiroptera > Phyllostomidae > Desmodus > Desmodus rotundus. The sequence goes on along the minus strand of NW_026527160.1, from coordinate 71,101 downwards.
CACCTGGCGTACGTGGAGGCAAACACGCAGAGCCCTCTGGCCCGAACCCACCACTGCGAAGATCCCCCTTTTCTTCCATCCTTAAAGGGGTCACGCTTGAGGAGTGGAGGAACATGGGGAGGCCCCAGGAGAAGGCTTTTCTCCGAGCCGCGGCTGGCTCGTTTCGGGCCCATACCTGGGCCGCGCATGCGCACTCAGGCTCCCAAGCACACGCCTCCCTCGGCTCACCTGACCCACCCTTTAGAGGTCACAGCAGTTCCACAGGGTCCCTGGGCACCTGTCCGTGGACACAGGAGCCCTCCCTGCCACCCAGGGGACCGCGCGATTTCCCATGGGCCACACTTCCCAGCAGCTCTCCCAGCTCCTCAGAGACAGTGTGCGCAGGAAAGACTTGGGGACCGGGGGCCTGGGCGGGGGATTTTCCAGGGGGCTGTCCGATGGCCAGGCGTCCTCTCTCGCCCGGTGAGTGTCCAAGCCGTCCCTTGACCCCCGCAGGAGACCTGATTCCTGCCATAAGCGGCCCTCTAGCCACATGGGGCCGGGACACCTGGGCCCGGTGTGCCAGCGACTGGCCTACATGGAGGCAAACATACAGATACCTCAGGCCCGACCCCACCACTGCGAAGATCCCCCTTTTCTTCCATCCGTAAAGAGGTCACGCTTGAGGAGTGGAAGAACATGGGGAGGCCCCCAGGAGATGGCTTTTCTCCGAGCCGCGGCTGGCTCGTTTCGGGCCTATACATGGGCCACGCGTGCGCACTCAGGCTCCCCACGCAAGCCTCCCTCGGGTCACAGGACCCACCCTTGAGGTGTCTCCTGACCCACCCCTGAGGGGTCTCGCGACCCACCCCTGAGGGCTCACGTGACCAACCCCTGAGGGGTCACGTGACCCACCCTTGAGGGGTCTCGTGACCCAACCCTGAGGGGGTCATATGACCCATCCCTGAGGGGTCACGTGACCCACCCCTGAGAGATCACGTGACCCAACCCTGAGGGGGTCACGTGACCCACCCTTGTGGGGTCCCGTGACCCACCGTTGAGGGGTCTCGTGACCCACCCTTGGGAGGTCACGTGCCCCACCCTTGAGGGGTCAAATGACCCACCTTGAGAGGTCACAGCAGTTTTACAGGGTCCCTGCACACCTGTTCGGGGAAACAGAAGCCCTCCCTGCCACTCAGAGGACCGCGCGATTTCCCACAGGCCACACTGCCTAGCAGCACCTTCAGCCCCGCACAGACAGTGTGCTAAGGACAGACTTGGGTACCGGGGGCATGGGCGGGAGATTTCCCATGGAACTCTCTAAGGGTCCGGTGCCCTGTGTGGCACGGGGAGTGCCCATGCCGTTACTTTACCCCGCAGGACACTTGCATCCAGCAATAAGCAGCCCTCTGCCTCCACGGGGCTCAAACACCTGGGCCCGGTGTGCGGGCACCTGGCGTACGTGGAGGCAAACACGCAGAGCCCTCTGGCCCGAACCCACCACTGCGAAGATCCCCCTTTTCTTCCACCCGTAAAGGGGTCACGCTTGAGGAGTGGAAGAACATGGGGAGGCCCCCAGGAGATGGCTTTTCTCCGAGCCGCGGCTGGCTCGTTTCGGGCCTATACGTGGGCCACGCGTGCGCACTCAGGCTCCCCACGCCACCCTCCCTCGGGTCACGGGACCCACCCTAGAGGTGTCTCCTGACCCACCCCTGAGGGGTCTCGCGACCCACCCCTGAGGGCTCACGTGACCAACCCTTGAGGGGTCACGTGACCCACCCTTGAGGGGTCACGTGACCCACCCCTGAGGGGTCTCGTGACCCACCCCTGAGGGGGTCACGTGACCCACCCCTGAGGGGGTCACGTGACCCACCCCTGAGGGGGTCACGTGACCCACCCCTGAGGGGGTCACGTGATCCACCCCTGAGGGGTCAGGTGACCCACCCCTGAGGGGTCTCGTGACCCACCCTTTGTTGGTCACGTGACCCACCCTTGTGGTGTCCCGTGACCCACCCTTGAGGTGTCTCGTGACCCACCCTTGGGAGGTCACGTGCCCCACCCTTGAGGGGTCTCGTGTACCACCCTTGGGAGGTCACAGCAGTTTTACAGGGTCCCTGCGCACCTGTTCGTGGAAACAGAAGCCCTCCCTTCCACTCAGAGGACCGCGCGATTTCCCACAGGCCACACTGCTTAGCAGCACCTTCAGCCCCGCACAGACAGTGTGCTAAGGACAGACTTGGGTGCCGGGGGCATGGGCGGGGGATTTCCCATGGAACTCTCTAAGGGTCCGGTGCCCTGTGTGGCCCGGGGAGTGCCCATGCCGTTACTTTACCCCGCAGGACACTTGCATCCAGCAATAAGCAGCCCTCTGCCTCCACGGGGCTCAAACACCTGCGCCCGGTGTGCGGGCACCTGGCGTACGTGGAGGCAAACCCGCAGAGCCCTCTGGCCCGAACCCACCACTGCGAAGATCCCCCTTTTCTTCCATCCTTAAAGGGGTCACGCTTGAGTAGTGGAGTTACATGGGGAGGCCCCAGGAGATGGCTTTTCTCCGAGCCGCGGCTGGCTCGTTTCGGGCCCATACCTGGGCCGCGCATGCGCACTCAGGCTCCCAAGCACACGCCTCCCTCGGCTCACCTGACCCACCCTTTAGAGGTCACAGCAGTTCCACAGGGTCCCTGGGCACCTGTCCGTGGACACAGGAGCCCTCCCTGCCACCCAGGGGACCGCGCGATTTCCCATGGGCCACACTTCCCAGCAGCTCTCCCAGCTCCTCAGAGACAGTGTGCGCAGGAAAGACTTGGGGACCGGGGGCCTGGGCGGGGGATTTTCCAGGGGGCTGTCTGATGGCCAGGCGTCCTCTCTCGCCCGGTGAGTGTCCAAGCCGTCCCTTGACCCCCGCAGGAGACCTGATTCCTGCCATAAGCGGCCCTCTAGCCACATGGGGCCGGGACACCTGGGCCCGGTGTGCCAGCAACTGGCCTACATGGAGGCAAACAAACAGACACCTCAGGCCCGACCCCACCACTGCGAAGATCCCCCTTTTCTTCCATCCGTAAAGGGGTCACGCTTGAGGAGTGGAAGAACATGGGGAGGCCCCCAGGAGATGGCTTTTCTCCGAGCCGCGGCTGGCTCGTTTCGGGCCTATACGTGGGCCACGCGTGCGCACTCAGGCTCCCCACGCAAGCCTCCCTCGGGTCACGGGACCCACCCTTGAGGTGTCTCCTGACCCACCCCTGAGGGGTCTCTCGACCCACCCCTGAGGGCTCACGTGACCAACCCCTGAGGGGTCACGTGACCAACCCCTGAGGGGTCACGTGGCCCACCCCTGAGGGGTCACGTGACCCACCCCTGAGGGGGTCACGTGACCCACCCCTGAGGGGTCTCGTGGCCCACCCCTGAGGGGTCTCGTGACCCACCCTTGGGAGGTCACGTGCCCCACCCTTGAGGTGTCTCCTGACCCACCCCTGAGGGGTCTCTCGACCCACCCCTGAGGGCTCACGTGACCAACCCCTGAGGGGTCACGTGACCAACCCCTGAGGGGTCACGTGGCCCACCCCTGAGGGGTCACGTGACCCACCCCTGAGGGGGTCACGTGACCCACCCCTGAGGGGTCAGGTGACCCACCCTTGAGGGGTCTCGTGACCCACCCTTGGGAGGTCACGTGCCCCACCCTTGAGGGGTCACATGACCCACCTTGAGAGGTCACAGCAGTTTTACAGGGTCCCTGCGCACCTGTTCGTGGAAACAGAAGCCCTCCCTGCCACTCAGAGGACCGCGCGATTTCCCACAGGCCACACTGCCTAGCAGCACCTTCAGCCCCGCACAGACAGTGTGCTAAGGACAGACTTGGGTGCCGGGGGCATGGGCGGGGGATTTCCCATGGAACTCTCTAAGGGTCCGGTGCCCTGTGTGGCCCGGGGAGTGCCCATGCCGTTACTTTACCCCGCAGGACACTTGCATCCAGCAATAAGCAGCCCTCTGCCTCCACGGGGCTCAAACACCTGCGCCCGGTGTGCGGGCACCTGGCGTACGTGGAGGCAAACCCGCAGAGCCCTCTGGCCCGAACCCACCACTGCGAAGATCCCCCTTTTCTTCCATCCTTAAAGGGGTCACGCTTGAGGAGTGGAGGAACATGGGGAGGCCCCAGGAGAAGGCTTTTCTCCGAGCCGCGGCTGGCTCGTTTCGGGCCCATACCTGGGCCGCGCATGCGCACTCAGGCTCCCAAGCACACGCCTCCCTCGGCTCACCTGACCCACCCTTTAGAGGTCACAGCAGTTCCACAGGGTCCCTGGGCACCTGTCCGTGGACACAGGAGCCCTCCCTGCCACCCAGGGGACCGCGCGATTTCCCATGGGCCACACTTCCCAGCAGCTCTCCCAGCTCCTCAGAGACAGTGTGCGCAGGAAAGACTTGGGGACCGGGGGCCTGGGCGGGGGATTTTCCAGGGGGCTGTCCGATGGCCAGGCGTCCTCTCTCGCCCGGTGAGTGTCCAAGCCGTCCCTTGACCCCCGCAGGAGACCTGATTCCTGCCATAAGCGGCCCTCTAGCCACATGGGGCCGGGACACCTGGGCCCGGTGTGCCAGCAACTGGCCTACATGGAGGCAAACATACAGATACCTCAGGCCCGACCCCACCACTGCGAAGATCCCCCTTTTCTTCCATCCGTAAAGAGGTCACGCTTGAGGAGTGGAAGAACATGGGGAGGCCCCCAGGAGATGGCTTTTCTCCGAGCCGCGGCTGGCTCGTTTCGGGCCTATACATGGGCCACGCGTGCGCACTCAGGCTCCCCACGCAAGCCTCCCTCGGGTCACAGGACCCACCCTTGAGGTGTCTCCTGACCCACCCCTGAGGGGTCTCGCGACCCACCCCTGAGGGCTCACGTGACCAACCCCTGAGGGGTCACGTGACCCACCCTTGAGGGGTCTCGTGACCCAACCCTGAGGGGGTCATATGACCCATCCCTGAGGGGTCACGTGACCCACCCCTGAGAGATCACGTGACCCACCCCTGAGGGGGTCACGTGACCCACCCTTGTGGGGTCCCGTGACCCACCGTTGAGGGGTCTCGTGACCCACCCTTGGGAGGTCACGTGCCCCACCCTTGAGGGGTCACATGACCCACCTTGAGAGGTCACAGCAGTTTTACAGGGTCCCTGCACACCTGTTCGGGGAAACAGAAGCCCTCCCTGCCACTCAGAGGACCGCGCGATTTCCCACAGGCCACACTGCCTAGCAGCACCTTCAGCCCCGCACAGACAGTGTGCTAAGGACAGACTTGGGTACCGGGGGCATGGGCGGGAGATTTCCCATGGAACTCTCTAAGGGTCCGGTGCCCTGTGTGGCACGGGGAGTGCCCATGCCGTTACTTTACCCCGCAGGACACTTGCATCCAGCAATAAGCAGCCCTCTGCCTCCACGGGGCTCAAACACCTGGGCCCGGTGTGCGGGCACCTGGCGTACGTGGAGGCAAACACGCAGAGCCCTCTGGCCCGAACCCACCACTGCGAAGATCCCCCTTTTCTTCCACCCGTAAAGGGGTCACGCTTGAGGAGTGGAAGAACATGGGGAGGCCCCCAGGAGATGGCTTTTCTCCGAGCCGCGGCTGGCTCGTTTCGGGCCTATACGTGGGCCACGCGTGCGCACTCAGGCTCCCCACGCCACCCTCCCTCGGGTCACGGGACCCACCCTAGAGGTGTCTCCTGACCCACCCCTGAGGGGTCTCGCGACCCACCCCTGAGGGCTCACGTGACCAACCCTTGAGGGGTCACGTGACCCACCCTTGAGGGGTCACGTGACCCACCCCTGAGGGGTCTCGTGACCCACCCCTGAGGGGGTCACGTGACCCACCCCTGAGGGGGTCACGTGACCCACCCCTGAGGGGGTCACGTGACCCACCCCTGAGGGGGTCACGTGATCCACCCCTGAGGGGTCAGGTGACCCACCCCTGAGGGGTCTCGTGACCCACCCTTTGTTGCTCACGTGACCCACCCTTGTGGGGTCCCGTGACCCACCCTTGAGGTGTCTCGTGACCCACCCTTGGGAGGTCACGTGCCCCACCCTTGAGGGGTCTCGTGTACCACCCTTGGGAGGTCACAGCAGTTTTACAGGGTCCCTGCGCACCTGTTCGTGGAAACAGAAGCCCTCCCTTCCACTCAGAGGACCGCGCGATTTCCCACAGGCCACACTGCTTAGCAGCACCTTCAGCCCCGCACAGACAGTGTGCTAAGGACAGACTTGGGTGCCGGGGGCATGGGCGGGGGATTTCCCATGGAACTCTCTAAGGGTCCGGTGCCCTGTGTGGCCCGAGGAGTGCCCATGCCGTTACTTTACCCCGCAGGACACTTGCATCCAGCAATAAGCAGACCTCTGCCTCCACGGGGCTCAAACACCTGCGCCCGGTGTGCGGGCACCTGGCGTACGTGGAGGCAAACCCGCAGAGCCCTCTGGCCCGAAGCCACCACTGCGAAGATCCCCCTTTTCTTCCATCCTTAAAGGGGTCACGCTTGAGTAGTGGAGTTACATGGGGAGGCCCCAGGAGATGGCTTTTCTCCGAGCCGCGGCTGGCTCGTTTCGGGCCCATACCTGGGCCGCGCATGCGCACTCAGGCTCCCAAGCACACGCCTCCCTCGGCTCACCTGACCCACCCTTTAGAGGTCACAGCAGTTCCACAGGGTCCCTGGGCACCTGTCCGTGGACACAGGAGCCCTCCCTGCCACCCAGGGGACCGCGCGATTTCCCATGGGCCACACTTCCCAGCAGCTCTCCCAGCTCCTCAGAGACAGTGTGCGCAGGAAAGACTTGAGGACCGGGGGCCTGGGCGGGGGATTTTCCAGGGGGCTGTCTGATGGCCAGGCGTCCTCTCTCGCCCGGTGAGTGTCCAAGCCGTCCCTTGACCCCCGCAGGAGACCTGATTCCTGCCATAAGCGGCCCTCTAGCCACATGGGGCCGGGACACCTGGGCCCGGTGTGCCAGCAACTGGCCTACATGGAGGCAAACAAACAGACACCTCAGGCCCGACCCCACCACTGCGAAGATCCCCCTTTTCTTCCATCCGTAAAGGGGTCACGCTTGAGGAGTGGAAGAACATGGGGAGGCCCCCAGGAGATGGCTTTTCTCCGAGCCGCGGCTGGCTCGTTTCGGGCCTATACCTGGGCCACGCGTGCGCACTCAGGCTCCCCACGCAAGCCTCCCTCGGGTCACGGGACCCACCCTTGAGGTGTCTCCTGACCCACCCCTGAGGGGTCTCTCGACCCACCCCTGAGGGCTCACGTGACCAACCCCTGAGGGGTCACGTGACCCACCCTTGAGGGGTCACGTGACCCACCCTTGAGGGGGTCACGTGACCCACCCCTCATGGGTCACGTGGCCCACCCCTGAGGGGGTCACGTGACCCACCCCTGAGGGGTCTCGTGGCCCACCCCTGAGGGGGTCACGTGACCCACCCCTGAGGGGTCAGGTGACCCACACCTGAGGGGTCACGTGACCCACCCCTGAGGGGTCAGGTGACCCACCCTTGAGGGGTCTCGTGACCCACCCTTGGGAGGTCACGTGCCCCACCCTTGAGGGGTCACAAGACCCACCTTGAGAGGTCACAGCAGTTTTACAGGGTCCCTGCGCACCTGTTCGTGGAAACAGAAGCCCTCCCTGCCACTCAGAGGACCGCGCGATTTCCCACAGGCCACACTGCTTAGCAGCACCTTCAGCCCCGCACAGACAGTGTGCTAAGGACAGACTTGGGTGCCGGGGGCATGGGCGGGGGATTTCCCATGGAACTCTCTAAGGGTCCGGTGCCCTGTGTGGCCCGGGGAGTGCCCATGCCGTTACTTTACCCCGCAGGACACTTGCATCCAGCAATAAGCAGCCCTCTGCCTCCACGGGGCTCAAACACCTGCGCCCGGTGTGCGGGCACCTGGCGTACGTGGAGGCAAACCCGCAGACCCCTCTGGCCCGAACCCACCACTGCGAAGATCCCCCTTTTCTTCCATCCTTAAAGGGGTCACGCTTGAGGAGTGGAGGAACATGGGGAGGCCCCAGGAGAAGGCTTTTCTCCGAGCCGCGGCTGGCTCGTTTCGGGCCTATACGTGGGCCGCGCATGCGCACTCAGGCTCCCAAGCACACGCCTCCCTCGGCTCACCTGACCCACCCTTTAGAGGTCACAGCAGTTCCACAGGGTCCCTGGGCACCTGTCCGTGGACACAGGAGCCCTCCCTGCCACCCAGGGGACCGCGCGATTTCCCATGGGCCACACTTCCCAGCAGCTCTCCCAGCTCCTCAGAGACAGTGTGCGCAGGAAAGACTTGGGGACCGGGGGCCTGGGCGGGGGATTTTCCAGGGGGCTGTCCGATGGCCAGGCGTCCTCTCTCGCCCGGTGAGTGTCCAAGCCGTCCCTTGACCCCCGCAGGAGACCTGATTCCTGCCATAAGCGGCCCTCTAGCCACATGGGGCCGGGACACCTGGGCCCGGTGTGCCAGCAACTGGCCTACATGGAGGCAAACATACAGATACCTCAGGCCCGACCCCACCACTGCGAAGATCCCCCTTTTCTTCCATCCGTAAAGAGGTCACGCTTGAGGAGTGGAAGAACATGGGGAGGCCCCCAGGAGATGGCTTTTCTCCGAGCCGCGGCTGGCTCGTTTCGGGCCTATACATGGGCCACGCGTGCGCACTCAGGCTCCCCACGCAAGCCTTCCTCGGGTCACAGGACCCACCCTTGAGGTGTCTCCTGACCCACCCCTGAGGGGTCTCGCGACCCACCCCTGAGGGCTCACGTGACCAACCCCTGAGGGGTCACGTGACCCACCCTTGAGGGGTCTCGTGACCCACCCCTGAGGGGGTCATGTGACCCACCCCTGAGGGGTCACGTGACCCACCCCTGAGAGATCACGTGACCCACCCCTGAGGGGGTCACGTGACCCACCCCTGAGGGGTCAGGTGACCCATCCCTGAGGGGGTCACGTGACCCACCCCTGAGGGGTCTCGTGACCCACCCCTGAGGGGTCCCGTGACCCAACCTTTGGGGGTCACGTGACCCACCCTTGTGGGGTCCCGTGACCCACCCTTGAGGGGTCACATGACCCACCTTGAGAGGTCACAGCAGTTTTACAGGGTCCCTGCGCACCTGTTCGGGGAAACAGAAGCCCTCCCTGCCACTCAGAGGACCGCGCGATTTCCCACAGGCCACACTGCCTAGCAGCACCTTCAGCCCCGCACAGACAGTGTGCTAAGGACAGACTTGGGTACCGGGGGCATGGGCGGGAGATTTCCCATGGAACTCTCTAAGGGTCCGGTGCCCTGTGTGGCACGGGGAGTGCCCATGCCGTTACTTTACCCCGCAGGACACTTGCATCCAGCAATAAGCAGCCCTCTGCCTCCACGGGGCTCAAACACCTGGGCCCGGTGTGCGGGCACCTGGCGTACGTGGAGGCAAACACGCAGAGCCCTCTGGCCCGAACCCACCACTGCGAAGATCCCCCTTTTCTTCCACCCGTAAAGGGGTCACGCTTGAGGAGTGGAAGAACATGGGGAGGCCCCCAGGAGATGGCTTTTCTCCGAGCCGCGGCTGGCTCGTTTCGGGCCTATACGTGGGCCACGCGTGCGCACTCAGGCTCCCCACGCCAGCCTCCCTCGGGTCACGGGACCCACCCTAGAGGTGTCTCCTGACCCACCCCTGAGGGGTCTCGCGACCCACCCCTGAGGGCTCACGTGACCAACCCTTGAGGGGTCACGTGACCCACCCTTGAGGGGTCACGTGACCCACCCCTGAGGGGTCTCGTGACCCACCCCTGAGGGGGTCATGTGACCCACCCCTGAGGGGTCACGTGACCCACCCCTGAGGGGTCAGGTGACCCACCCCTGAGGGGTCTCGTGACCCACCCTTTGTTGGTCACGTGACCCACCCTTGTGGGGTCCCGTGACCCACCCTTGAGGGGTCTCGTGACCCACCCTTGGGAGGTCACGTGCCCCACCCTTGAGGGGTCTCGTGACCCACCCTTTTGGGGTCACGTGACCCACCCTTGAGGGGTCTCGTGTACCACCCTTGGGAGGTCACAGCAGTTTTACAGGGTCCCTGCGCACCTGTTCGTGGAAACAGAAGCCCTCCCTTCCACTCAGAGGACCGCGCGATTTCCCACAGGCCACACTGCTTAGCAGCACCTTCAGCCCCGCACAGACAGTGTGCTAAGGACAGACTTGGGTGCCGGGGGCATGGGCGGGGGATTTCCCATGGAACTCTCTAAGGGTCCGGTGCCCTGTGTGGCCCGGGGAGTGCCCATGCCGTTACTTTACCCCGCAGGACACTTGCATCCAGCAATAAGCAGCCCTCTGCCTCCACGGGGCTCAAACACCTGCGCGCGGTGTGCGGGCACCTGGCGTACGTGGAGGCAAACCCGCAGAGCCCTCTGGCCCGAACCCACCACTGCGAAGATCCCCCTTTTCTTCCATCCTTAAAGGGGTCACGCTTGAGTAGTGGAGTTACATGGGGAGGCCCCAGGAGATGGCTTTTCTCCGAGCCGCGGCTGGCTCGTTTCGGGCCTATACGTGGGCCACGCGTGCGCACTCAGGCTCCCCACGCCAGCCTCCCTCGGGTCACGGGACCCACCCTAGAGGTGTCTCCTGACCCACCCCTGAGGGGTCTCGCGACCCACCCCTGAGGGCTCACGTGACCAACCCTTGAGGGGTAACGTGACACACCCATGAGGGGTCACGTGACCCACTCCTGAGGGGTCTCGTGACCCACCCCTGAGAGGTCACGTGACCCACCCCTGAGGGGGTCACGTGACCCACCCCTGAGGGGGTCACGTGACCCACCCCTGAGAGGTCACGTGACCCACCCCTGAGGGGTCACGTGACCCACACCTGAGGGGTCAGGTGACCCACCCCTGAGGGGTCTCGTGACCCACCCTTTGTTGGTCACGTGACCCAACCTTGTGGGGTCCCGTGACCCACCCTTGAGGGGTCTCGTGACCCACCCTTGGGAGGTCACGTGCCCCACCCTTGAGGGGTCTCGTGTACCACCCTTGGGAGGTCACAGCAGTTTTACAGGGTCCCTGCGCACCTGTTCGTGGAAACAGAAGCCCTCCCTTCCACTCAGAGGACCGCGCGATTTCCCACAGGCCACACTGCTTAGCAGCACCTTCAGCCCCGCACAGACAGTGTGCTAAGGACAGACTTGGGTGCCGGGGGCATGGGCGGGGGATTTCCCATGGAACTCTCTAAGGGTCCGGTGCCCTGTGTGGCCCGGGGAGTGCCCATGCCGTTACTTTACCCCGCAGGACACTTGCATCCAGCAATAAGCAGCCCTCTGCCTCCACGGGGCTCAAACACCTGCGCCCGGTGTGCGGGCACCTGGCGTACGTGGAGGCAAACCCGCAGAGCCCTCTGGCCCGAACCCACCACTGCGAAGATCCCCCTTTTCTTCCATCCTTAAAGGGGTCACGCTTGAGTAGTGGAGTTACATGGGGAGGCCCCAGGAGATGGCTTTTCTCCGAGCCGCGGCTGGCTCGTTTCGGGCCCATACCTGGGCCGCGCATGCGCACTCAGGCTCCCAAGCACACGCCTCCCTCGGCTCACCTGACCCACCCTTTAGAGGTCACAGCAGTTCCACAGGGTCCCTGGGCACCTGTCCGTGGACACAGGAGCCCTCCCTGCCACCCAGGGGACCGCGCGATTTCCCATGGGCCACACTTCCCAGCAGCTCTCCCAGCTCCTCAGAGACAGTGTGCGCAGGAAAGACTTGGGGACCGGGGGCCTGGGCGGGGGATTTTCCAGGGGGCTGTCTGATGGCCAGGCGTCCTCTCTCGCCCGGTGAGTGTCCAAGCCGTCCCTTGACCCCCGCAGGAGACCTGATTCCTGCCATAAGCGGCCCTCTAGCCACATGGGGCCGGGACACCTGGGCCCGGTGTGCCAGCAACTGGCCTACATGGAGGCAAACAAACAGACACCTCAGGCCCGACCCCACCACTGCGAAGATCCCCCTTTTCTTCCATCCGTAAAGGGGTCACGCTTGAGGAGTGGAAGAACATGGGGAGGCCCCCAGGAGATGGCTTTTCTCCGAGCCGCGGCTGGCTCGTTTCGGGCCTATACGTGGGCCACGCGTGCGCACTCAGGCTCCCCACGCAAGCCTCCCTCGGGTCACGGGACCCACCCTTGAGGTGTCTCCTGACCCACCCCTGAGGGGTCTCTCGACCCACCCCTGAGGGCTCACGTGACCAACCCCTGAGGGGTCACGTGACCAACCCCTGAGGGGTCACGTGGCCCACCCCTGAGGGGTCACGTGACCCACCCCTGAGGGGGTCACGTGACCCACCCCTGAGGGGTCTCGTGGCCCACCCCTGAGGGGGTCACGTGACCCACCCCTGAGGGGTCAGGTGACCCACACCTGAGGGGTCACGTGACCCACCCCTGAGGGGTCAGGTGACCCACCCTTGAGGGGTCTCGTGACCCACCCTTGGGAGGTCACGTGCCCCACCCTTGAGGGGTCACATGACCCACCTTGAGAGGTCACAGCAGTTTTACAGGGTCCCTGCGCACCTGTTCGTGGAAACAGAAGCCCTCCCTGCCACTCAGAGGACCGCGCGATTTCCCACAGGCCACACTGCTTAGCAGCACCTTCAGCCCCGCACAGACAGTGTGCTAAGGACAGACTTGGGTGCCGGGGGCATGGGCGGGGGATTTCCCATGGAACTCTCTAAGGGTCCGGTGCCCTGTGTGGCCCGGGGAGTGCCCATGCCGTTACTTTACCCCGCAGGACACTTGCATCCAGCAATAAGCAGCCCTCTGCCTCCACGGGGCTCAAACACCTGCGCCCGGTGTGCGGGCACCTGGCGTACGTGGAGGCAAACACGCAGAGCCCTCTGGCCCGAACCCACCACTGCGAAGATCCCCCTTTTCTTCCATCCTTAAAGGGGTCACGCTTGAGGAGTGGAGGAACATGGGGAGGCCCCAGGAGAAGGCTTTTCTCCGAGCCGCGGCTGGCTCGTTTCGGGCCCATACCTGGGCCGCGCATGCGCACTCAGGCTCCCAAGCACACGCCTCCCTCGGCTCACCTGACCCACCCTTTAGAGGTCACAGCAGTTCCACAGGGTCCCTGGGCACCTGTCCGTGGACACAGGAGCCCTCCCTGCCACCCAGGGGACCGCGCGATTTCCCATGGGCCACACTTCCCAGCAGCTCTCCCAGCTCCTCAGAGACAGTGTGCGCAGGAAAGACTTGGGGACCGGGGGCCTGGGCGGGGGATTTTCCAGGGGGCTGTCCGATGGCCAGGCGTCCTCTCTCGCCCGGTGAGTGTCCAAGCCGTCCCTTGACCCCCGCAGGAGACCTGATTCCTGCCATAAGCGGCCCTCTAGCCACATGGGGCCGGGACACCTGGGCCCGGTGTGCCAGCAACTGGCCTACATGGAGGCAAACATACAGATACCTCAGGCCCGACCCCACCACTGCGAAGATCCCCCTTTTCTTCCATCCGTAAAGAGGTCACGCTTGAGGAGTGGAAGAACATGGGGAGGCCCCCAGGAGATGGCTTTTCTCCGAGCCGCGGCTGGCTCGTTTCGGGCCTATACATGGGCCACGCGTGCGCACTCAGGCTCCCCACGCAAGCCTCCCTCGGGTCACAGGACCCACCCTTGAGGTGTCTCCTGACCCACCCCTGAGGGGTCTCGCGACCCACCCCTGAGGGCTCACGTGACCAACCCCTGAGGGGTCACGTGACCCACCCTTGAGGGGTCTCGTGACCCAACCCTGAGGGGGTCATATGACCCATCCCTGAGGGGTCACGTGACCCACCCCTGAGAGATCACGTGACCCAACCCTGAGGGGGTCACGTGACCCACCCTTGTGGGGTCCCGTGACCCACCGTTGAGGGGTCTCGTGACCCACCCTTGGGAGGTCACGTGCCCCACCCTTGAGGGGTCAAATGACCCACCTTGAGAGGTCACAGCAGTTTTACAGGGTCCCTGCACACCTGTTCGGGGAAACAGAAGCCCTCCCTGCCACTCAGAGGACCGCGCGATTTCCCACAGGCCACACTGCCTAGCAGCACCTTCAGCCCCGCACAGACAGTGTGCTAAGGACAGACTTGGGTACCGGGGGCATGGGCGGGAGATTTCCCATGGAACTCTCTAAGGGTCCGGTGCCCTGTGTGGCACGGGGAGTGCCCATGCCGTTACTTTACCCCGCAGGACACTTGCATCCAGCAATAAGCAGCCCTCTGCCTCCACGGGGCTCAAACACCTGGGCCCGGTGTGCGGGCACCTGGCGTACGTGGAGGCAAACACGCAGAGCCCTCTGGCCCGAACCCACCACTGCGAAGATCCCCCTTTTCTTCCACCCGTAAAGGGGTCACGCTTGAGGAGTGGAAGAACATGGGGAGGCCCCCAGGAGATGGCTTTTCTCCGAGCCGCGGCTGGCTCGTTTCGGGCCTATACGTGGGCCACGCGTGCGCACTCAGGCTCCCCACGCCACCCTCCCTCGGGTCACGGGACCCACCCTAGAGGTGTCTCCTGACCCACCCCTGAGGGGTCTCGCGACCCACCCCTGAGGGCTCACGTGACCAACCCTTGAGGGGTCACGTGACCCACCCTTGAGGGGTCACGTGACCCACCCCTGAGGGGTCTCGTGACCCACCCCTGAGGGGGTCACGTGACCCACCCCTGAGGGGGTCACGTGACCCACCCCTGAGGGGGTCACGTGACCCACCCCTGAGGGGGTCACGTGATCCACCCCTGAGGGGTCAGGTGACCCACCCCTGAGGGGTCTCGTGACCCACCCTTTGTTGGTCACGTGACCCACCCTTGTGGTGTCCCGTGACCCACCCTTGAGGTGTCTCGTGACCCACCCTTGGGAGGTCACGTGCCCCACCCTTGAGGGGTCTCGTGTACCACCCTTGGGAGGTCACAGCAGTTTTACAGGGTCCCTGCGCACCTGTTCGTGGAAACAGAAGCCCTCCCTTCCACTCAGAGGACCGCGCGATTTCCCACAGGCCACACTGCTTAGCAGCACCTTCAGCCCCGCACAGACAGTGTGCTAAGGACAGACTTGGGTGCCGGGGGCATGGGCGGGGGATTTCCCATGGAACTCTCTAAGGGTCCGGTGCCCTGTGTGGCCCGGGGAGTGCCCATGCCGTTACTTTACCCCGCAGGACACTTGCATCCAGCAATAAGCAGCCCTCTGCCTCCACGGGGCTCAAACACCTGCGCCCGGTGTGCGGGCACCTGGCGTACGTGGAGGCAAACCCGCAGAGCCCTCTGGCCCGAACCCACCACTGCGAAGATCCCCCTTTTCTTCCATCCTTAAAGGGGTCACGCTTGAGTAGTGGAGTTACATGGGGAGGCCCCAGGAGATGGCTTTTCTCCGAGCCGCGGCTGGCTCGTTTCGGGCCCATACCTGGGCCGCGCATGCGCACTCAGGCTCCCAAGCACACGCCTCCCTCGGCTCACCTGACCCACCCTTTAGAGGTCACAGCAGTTCCACAGGGTCCCTGGGCACCTGTCCGTGGACACAGGAGCCCTCCCTGCCACCCAGGGGACCGCGCGATTTCCCATGGGCCACACTTCCCAGCAGCTCTCCCAGCTCCTCAGAGACAGTGTGCGCAGGAAAGACTTGGGGACCGGGGGCCTGGGCGGGGGATTTTCCAGGGGGCTGTCTGATGGCCAGGCGTCCTCTCTCGCCCGGTGAGTGTCCAAGCCGTCCCTTGACCCCCGCAGGAGACCTGATTCCTGCCATAAGCGGCCCTCTAGCCACATGGGGCCGGGACACCTGGGCCCGGTGTGCCAGCAACTGGCCTACATGGAGGCAAACAAACAGACACCTCAGGCCCGACCCCACCACTGCGAAGATCCCCCTTTTCTTCCATCCGTAAAGGGGTCACGCTTGAGGAGTGGAAGAACATGGGGAGGCCCCCAGGAGATGGCTTTTCTCCGAGCCGCGGCTGGCTCGTTTCGGGCCTATACGTGGGCCACGCGTGCGCACTCAGGCTCCCCACGCAAGCCTCCCTCGGGTCACGGGACCCACCCTTGAGGTGTCTCCTGACCCACCCCTGAGGGGTCTCTCGACCCACCCCTGAGGGCTCACGTGACCAACCCCTGAGGGGTCACGTGACCAACCCCTGAGGGGTCACGTGGCCCACCCCTGAGGGGTCACGTGACCCACCCCTGAGGGGGTCACGTGACCCACCCCTGAGGGGTCTCGTGGCCCACCCCTGAGGGGTCTCGTGACCCACCCTTGGGAGGTCACGTGCCCCACCCTTGAGGTGTCTCCTGACCCACCCCTGAGGGGTCTCTCGACCCACCCCTGAGGGCTCACGTGACCAACCCCTGAGGGGTCACGTGACCAACCCCTGAGGGGTCACGTGGCCCACCCCTGAGGGGTCACGTGACCCACCCCTGAGGGGGTCACGTGACCCACCCCTGAGGGGTCAGGTGACCCACCCTTGAGGGGTCTCGTGACCCACCCTTGGGAGGTCACGTGCCCCACCCTTGAGGGGTCACATGACCCACCTTGAGAGGTCACAGCAGTTTTACAGGGTCCCTGCGCACCTGTTCGTGGAAACAGAAGCCCTCCCTGCCACTCAGAGGACCGCGCGATTTCCCACAGGCCACACTGCCTAGCAGCACCTTCAGCCCCGCACAGACAGTGTGCTAAGGACAGACTTGGGTGCCGGGGGCATGGGCGGGGGATTTCCCATGGAACTCTCTAAGGGTCCGGTGCCCTGTGTGGCCCGGGGAGTGCCCATGCCGTTACTTTACCCCGCAGGACACTTGCATCCAGCAATAAGCAGCCCTCTGCCTCCACGGGGCTCAAACACCTGCGCCCGGTGTGCGGGCACCTGGCGTACGTGGAGGCAAACCCGCAGAGCCCTCTGGCCCGAACCCACCACTGCGAAGATCCCCCTTTTCTTCCATCCTTAAAGGGGTCACGCTTGAGGAGTGGAGGAACATGGGGAGGCCCCAGGAGAAGGCTTTTCTCCGAGCCGCGGCTGGCTCGTTTCGGGCCCATACCTGGGCCGCGCATGCGCACTCAGGCTCCCAAGCACACGCCTCCCTCGGCTCACCTGACCCACCCTTTAGAGGTCACAGCAGTTCCACAGGGTCCCTGGGCACCTGTCCGTGGACACAGGAGCCCTCCCTGCCACCCAGGGGACCGCGCGATTTCCCATGGGCCACACTTCCCAGCAGCTCTCCCAGCTCCTCAGAGACAGTGTGCGCAGGAAAGACTTGGGGACCGGGGGCCTGGGCGGGGGATTTTCCAGGGGGCTGTCCGATGGCCAGGCGTCCTCTCTCGCCCGGTGAGTGTCCAAGCCGTCCCTTGACCCCCGCAGGAGACCTGATTCCTGCCATAAGCGGCCCTCTAGCCACATGGGGCCGGGACACCTGGGCCCGGTGTGCCAGCAACTGGCCTACATGGAGGCAAACATACAGATACCTCAGGCCCGACCCCACCACTGCGAAGATCCCCCTTTTCTTCCATCCGTAAAGAGGTCACGCTTGAGGAGTGGAAGAACATGGGGAGGCCCCCAGGAGATGGCTTTTCTCCGAGCCGCGGCTGGCTCGTTTCGGGCCTATACATGGGCCACGCGTGCGCACTCAGGCTCCCCACGCAAGCCTCCCTCGGGTCACAGGACCCACCCTTGAGGTGTCTCCTGACCCACCCCTGAGGGGTCTCGCGACCCACCCCTGAGGGCTCACGTGACCAACCCCTGAGGGGTCACGTGACCCACCCTTGAGGGGTCTCGTGACCCAACCCTGAGGGGGTCATATGACCCATCCCTGAGGGGTCACGTGACCCACCCCTGAGAGATCACGTGACCCACCCCTGAGGGGGTCACGTGACCCACCCTTGTGGGGTCCCGTGACCCACCGTTGAGGGGTCTCGTGACCCACCCTTGGGAGGTCACGTGCCCCACCCTTGAGGGGTCACATGACCCACCTTGAGAGGTCACAGCAGTTTTACAGGGTCCCTGCACACCTGTTCGGGGAAACAGAAGCCCTCCCTGCCACTCAGAGGACCGCGCGATTTCCCACAGGCCACACTGCCTAGCAGCACCTTCAGCCCCGCACAGACAGTGTGCTAAGGACAGACTTGGGTACCGGGGGCATGGGCGGGAGATTTCCCATGGAACTCTCTAAGGGTCCGGTGCCCTGTGTGGCACGGGGAGTGCCCATGCCGTTACTTTACCCCGCAGGACACTTGCATCCAGCAATAAGCAGCCCTCTGCCTCCACGGGGCTCAAACACCTGGGCCCGGTGTGCGGGCACCTGGCGTACGTGGAGGCAAACACGCAGAGCCCTCTGGCCCGAACCCACCACTGCGAAGATCCCCCTTTTCTTCCACCCGTAAAGGGGTCACGCTTGAGGAGTGGAAGAACATGGGGAGGCCCCCAGGAGATGGCTTTTCTCCGAGCCGCGGCTGGCTCGTTTCGGGCCTATACGTGGGCCACGCGTGCGCACTCAGGCTCCCCACGCCACCCTCCCTCGGGTCACGGGACCCACCCTAGAGGTGTCTCCTGACCCACCCCTGAGGGGTCTCGCGACCCACCCCTGAGGGCTCACGTGACCAACCCTTGAGGGGTCACGTGACCCACCCTTGAGGGGTCACGTGACCCACCCCTGAGGGGTCTCGTGACCCACCCCTGAGGGGGTCACGTGACCCACCCCTGAGGGGGTCACGTGACCCACCCCTGAGGGGGTCACGTGACCCACCCCTGAGGGGGTCACGTGATCCACCCCTGAGGGGTCAGGTGACCCACCCCTGAGGGGTCTCGTGACCCACCCTTTGTTGCTCACGTGACCCACCCTTGTGGGGTCCCGTGACCCACCCTTGAGGTGTCTCGTGACCCACCCTTGGGAGGTCACGTGCCCCACCCTTGAGGGGTCTCGTGTACCACCCTTGGGAGGTCACAGCAGTTTTACAGGGTCCCTGCGCACCTGTTCGTGGAAACAGAAGCCCTCCCTTCCACTCAGAGGACCGCGCGATTTCCCACAGGCCACACTGCTTAGCAGCACCTTCAGCCCCGCACAGACAGTGTGCTAAGGACAGACTTGGGTGCCGGGGGCATGGGCGGGGGATTTCCCATGGAACTCTCTAAGGGTCCGGTGCCCTGTGTGGCCCGAGGAGTGCCCATGCCGTTACTTTACCCCGCAGGACACTTGCATCCAGCAATAAGCAGACCTCTGCCTCCACGGGGCTCAAACACCTGCGCCCGGTGTGCGGGCACCTGGCGTACGTGGAGGCAAACCCGCAGAGCCCTCTGGCCCGAAGCCACCACTGCGAAGATCCCCCTTTTCTTCCATCCTTAAAGGGGTCACGCTTGAGTAGTGGAGTTACATGGGGAGGCCCCAGGAGATGGCTTTTCTCCGAGCCGCGGCTGGCTCGTTTCGGGCCCATACCTGGGCCGCGCATGCGCACTCAGGCTCCCAAGCACACGCCTCCCTCGGCTCACCTGACCCACCCTTTAGAGGTCACAGCAGTTCCACAGGGTCCCTGGGCACCTGTCCGTGGACACAGGAGCCCTCCCTGCCACCCAGGGGACCGCGCGATTTCCCATGGGCCACACTTCCCAGCAGCTCTCCCAGCTCCTCAGAGACAGTGTGCGCAGGAAAGACTTGAGGACCGGGGGCCTGGGCGGGGGATTTTCCAGGGGGCTGTCTGATGGCCAGGCGTCCTCTCTCGCCCGGTGAGTGTCCAAGCCGTCCCTTGACCCCCGCAGGAGACCTGATTCCTGCCATAAGCGGCCCTCTAGCCACATGGGGCCGGGACACCTGGGCCCGGTGTGCCAGCAACTGGCCTACATGGAGGCAAACAAACAGACACCTCAGGCCCGACCCCACCACTGCGAAGATCCCCCTTTTCTTCCATCCGTAAAGGGGTCACGCTTGAGGAGTGGAAGAACATGGGGAGGCCCCCAGGAGATGGCTTTTCTCCGAGCCGCGGCTGGCTCGTTTCGGGCCTATACCTGGGCCACGCGTGCGCACTCAGGCTCCCCACGCAAGCCTCCCTCGGGTCACGGGACCCACCCTTGAGGTGTCTCCTGACCCACCCCTGAGGGGTCTCTCGACCCACCCCTGAGGGCTCACGTGACCAACCCCTGAGGGGTCACGTGACCCACCCTTGAGGGGTCACGTGACCCACCCTTGAGGGGGTCACGTGACCCACCCCTCATGGGTCACGTGGCCCACCCCTGAGGGGGTCACGTGACCCACCCCTGAGGGGTCTCGTGGCCCACCCCTGAGGGGGTCACGTGACCCACCCCTGAGGGGTCAGGTGACCCACACCTGAGGGGTCACGTGACCCACCCCTGAGGGGTCAGGTGACCCACCCTTGAGGGGTCTCGTGACCCACCCTTGGGAGGTCACGTGCCCCACCCTTGAGGGGTCACAAGACCCACCTTGAGAGGTCACAGCAGTTTTACAGGGTCCCTGCGCACCTGTTCGTGGAAACAGAAGCCCTCCCTGCCACTCAGAGGACCGCGCGATTTCCCACAGGCCACACTGCTTAGCAGCACCTTCAGCCCCGCACAGACAGTGTGCTAAGGACAGACTTGGGTGCCGGGGGCATGGGCGGGGGATTTCCCATGGAACTCTCTAAGGGTCCGGTGCCCTGTGTGGCCCGGGGAGTGCCCATGCCGTTACTTTACCCCGCAGGACACTTGCATCCAGCAATAAGCAGCCCTCTGCCTCCACGGGGCTCAAACACCTGCGCCCGGTGTGCGGGCACCTGGCGTACGTGGAGGCAAACCCGCAGACCCCTCTGGCCCGAACCCACCACTGCGAAGATCCCCCTTTTCTTCCATCCTTAAAGGGGTCACGCTTGAGGAGTGGAGGAACATGGGGAGGCCCCAGGAGAAGGCTTTTCTCCGAGCCGCGGCTGGCTCGTTTCGGGCCTATACGTGGGCCGCGCATGCGCACTCAGGCTCCCAAGCACACGCCTCCCTCGGCTCACCTGACCCACCCTTTAGAGGTCACAGCAGTTCCACAGGGTCCCTGGGCACCTGTCCGTGGACACAGGAGCCCTCCCTGCCACCCAGGGGACCGCGCGATTTCCCATGGGCCACACTTCCCAGCAGCTCTCCCAGCTCCTCAGAGACAGTGTGCGCAGGAAAGACTTGGGGACCGGGGGCCTGGGCGGGGGATTTTCCAGGGGGCTGTCCGATGGCCAGGCGTCCTCTCTCGCCCGGTGAGTGTCCAAGCCGTCCCTTGACCCCCGCAGGAGACCTGATTCCTGCCATAAGCGGCCCTCTAGCCACATGGGGCCGGGACACCTGGGCCCGGTGTGCCAGCAACTGGCCTACATGGAGGCAAACATACAGATACCTCAGGCCCGACCCCACCACTGCGAAGATCCCCCTTTTCTTCCATCCGTAAAGAGGTCACGCTTGAGGAGTGGAAGAACATGGGGAGGCCCCCAGGAGATGGCTTTTCTCCGAGCCGCGGCTGGCTCGTTTCGGGCCTATACATGGGCCACGCGTGCGCACTCAGGCTCCCCACGCAAGCCTTCCTCGGGTCACAGGACCCACCCTTGAGGTGTCTCCTGACCCACCCCTGAGGGGTCTCGCGACCCACCCCTGAGGGCTCACGTGACCAACCCCTGAGGGGTCACGTGACCCACCCTTGAGGGGTCTCGTGACCCACCCCTGAGGGGGTCATGTGACCCACCCCTGAGGGGTCACGTGACCCACCCCTGAGAGATCACGTGACCCACCCCTGAGGGGGTCACGTGACCCACCCCTGAGGGGTCAGGTGACCCATCCCTGAGGGGGTCACGTGACCCACCCCTGAGGGGTCTCGTGACCCACCCCTGAGGGGTCCCGTGACCCAACCTTTGGGGGTCACGTGACCCACCCTTGTGGGGTCCCGTGACCCACCCTTGAGGGGTCACATGACCCACCTTGAGAGGTCACAGCAGTTTTACAGGGTCCCTGCGCACCTGTTCGGGGAAACAGAAGCCCTCCCTGCCACTCAGAGGACCGCGCGATTTCCCACAGGCCACACTGCCTAGCAGCACCTTCAGCCCCGCACAGACAGTGTGCTAAGGACAGACTTGGGTACCGGGGGCATGGGCGGGAGATTTCCCATGGAACTCTCTAAGGGTCCGGTGCCCTGTGTGGCACGGGGAGTGCCCATGCCGTTACTTTACCCCGCAGGACACTTGCATCCAGCAATAAGCAGCCCTCTGCCTCCACGGGGCTCAAACACCTGGGCCCGGTGTGCGGGCACCTGGCGTACGTGGAGGCAAACACGCAGAGCCCTCTGGCCCGAACCCACCACTGCGAAGATCCCCCTTTTCTTCCACCCGTAAAGGGGTCACGCTTGAGGAGTGGAAGAACATGGGGAGGCCCCCAGGAGATGGCTTTTCTCCGAGCCGCGGCTGGCTCGTTTCGGGCCTATACGTGGGCCACGCGTGCGCACTCAGGCTCCCCACGCCAGCCTCCCTCGGGTCACGGGACCCACCCTAGAGGTGTCTCCTGACCCACCCCTGAGGGGTCTCGCGACCCACCCCTGAGGGCTCACGTGACCAACCCTTGAGGGGTCACGTGACCCACCCTTGAGGGGTCACGTGACCCACCCCTGAGGGGTCTCGTGACCCACCCCTGAGGGGGTCATGTGACCCACCCCTGAGGGGTCACGTGACCCACCCCTGAGGGGTCAGGTGACCCACCCCTGAGGGGTCTCGTGACCCACCCTTTGTTGGTCACGTGACCCACCCTTGTGGGGTCCCGTGACCCACCCTTGAGGGGTCTCGTGACCCACCCTTGGGAGGTCACGTGCCCCACCCTTGAGGGGTCTCGTGACCCACCCTTTTGGGGTCACGTGACCCACCCTTGAGGGGTCTCGTGTACCACCCTTGGGAGGTCACAGCAGTTTTACAGGGTCCCTGCGCACCTGTTCGTGGAAACAGAAGCCCTCCCTTCCACTCAGAGGACCGCGCGATTTCCCACAGGCCACACTGCTTAGCAGCACCTTCAGCCCCGCACAGACAGTGTGCTAAGGACAGACTTGGGTGCCGGGGGCATGGGCGGGGGATTTCCCATGGAACTCTCTAAGGGTCCGGTGCCCTGTGTGGCCCGGGGAGTGCCCATGCCGTTACTTTACCCCGCAGGACACTTGCATCCAGCAATAAGCAGCCCTCTGCCTCCACGGGGCTCAAACACCTGCGCGCGGTGTGCGGGCACCTGGCGTACGTGGAGGCAAACCCGCAGAGCCCTCTGGCCCAAACCCACCACTGCGAAGATCCCCCTTTTCTTCCATCCGTAAAGGGGTCATGCTTGAGGAGTGGAAGAACATGGGGAGGCCCCCAGGAGATGGCTTTTCTCCGAGCCGCGGCTGGCTCGTTTCGGGCCTATACGTGGGCCGCGCATGCGCACTCAGGCTCCCAAGCACACGCCTCCCTCGGCTCACCTGACCCACCCTTTAGAGGTCACAGCAGTTCCACAGGATCCCTGGGCACCTGTCCGTGGACACAGGAGCCCTCCCTGCCACCTAGAGGACCACGCGATTTCCGCTGGGGAACACTGCCCGGAAGCACTCCCAGCCTCGCACAGACACTGTGCGCAGGATAGACTTGTGGACCAGGGGCCTGGGCGGGGAATTTTCCAGGGAACTCTCTAAAGGCCAGCTGCCCTCTGTCGCCCTGGGAGTGCCCACGCCGTCCCTTAACCCTGCAGGACACTATCATCCAGCAATAAGCAGCCCTCTGCCTCCACGGGGCTCAAACACCTGGGCCTTTTGTGCGAGCACCTGGCGTACGTGCAGACAAACCCGCAGACCCCTCTGGCCCGAACCCACCACTGCGAAGATCCCCCTTTTCTTCCATCCTTAAAGGGGTCACGCTTGAGGAATGGAGGAACATGGGGAGGCCCCAGGAGATGGCTTTTCTCCGAGCCGCGGCTGGCTCGTTTCGGGCCCATACCTGGGCCGCGCATGCGCACTCAGGCTCCCAAGCACACGCCGCCCTCGGCTCACCTGACCCACCCTTTAGAGGTCACAGCAGTTCCACAGGGTCCCTGGGCACCTGTCCGTGGACACAGGAGCCCTCCCTGCCACACAGGGGACCGCGCGATATCCCATGGGCCACACTTCCCAGCAGCTCTCCCAGCTCCTCAGAGACATTGTGCGCAGGAAAAACTTGGGGACCGGGGGCCTGTGCGGGGGATTTTCCAGGGGGCTGTCTGATGGCCAGGCGTCCTCTCTCGCCCGGTGAGTGTCCAAGCCGTCCCTTGACCCCCGCAGGAGACCTGATTCCTGCCATAAGCGGCCCTCTAGCCACATGGGGCCGGGACACCTGGGCCCGGTGTGCCAGCAACTGGCCTACATGGAGGCAAACAAACAGACACCTCAGGCCCGACCCCACCACTGCGAAGATCCCCCTTTTCTTCCATCCGTAAAGGGGTCACGCTTGAGGAGTGGAGGAACATGGGGAGGCCCCAGGAGATGGCTTTTCTCAGAGCCGCGGCTGGCTCGTTTCAGGCCTATAGGTGGGCCACGCGTGCGCACTCACGCTCCCCACACAAGCCTCCCTCGGGTCACGGGACCCACACTTGAGGTGTCTCCTGACCTACCCTTGAGGGGTCACGTGAACTACCCCTGAGGGGTCTCGTGACCCACCCCTGAGGGGTCACGTGACCCACCCCTGAGGGGTCTCGTGACCCACCCCTGAGGGGTCACGTGACCCACCCCCGAGGGGTCTCGTCACCCACCCCTGATGGGTCACGTGACCCACCCCTGAGGGGTCACGTGACCAACCCCTGAGGGGTCACGTGACCCACCCCTGAGGCGTCACGTGACCAACACCTGAGGGGTCACGTGACCCGCCCCTGAGGGGTCACGTGACCCACCCCTGAGGGGTCAGGTGACCCACCCTTGAGGGGTCTCGTGACCCACCCTTGGGAGGTCACGTGCCCCACCCTTGAGGGGTCACATGACCCACCTTGAGAGGTCACAGCAGTTTTACAGGGTCCCTGCGCACCTGTTCGTGGAAACAGAAGCCCTCCCTGCCACTCAGAGGACCGCGCGATTTCCCACAGGCCACACTGCTTAGCAGCACCTTCAGCCCCGCACAGACAGTGTGCTAAGGACAGACTTGGGTGCCGGGGGCATGGGCGGGGGATTTCCCATGGAACTCTCTAAGGGTCCGGTGCCCTGTGTGGCCCGGGGAGTGCCCATGCCGTTACTTTACCCCGCAGGACACTTGCATCCAGCAATAAGCAGCCCTCTGCCTCCACGGGGCTCAAACACCTGCGCCCGGTGTGCGGGCACCTGGCGTACGTGGAGGCAAACCCGCAGAGCCCTCTGGCCCGAACCCACCACTGCGAAGATCCCCCTTTTCTTCCATCCTTAAAGGGGTCACCCTTGAGGAGTGGAGGAACATGGGGAGGCCCCAGGAGAAGGCTTTTCTCCGAGCCGCGGCTGGCTCGTTTCGGGCCCATACCTGGGCCGCGCATGCGCACTCAGGCTCCCAAGCACACGCCTCCCTCGGCTCACCTGACCCACCCTTTAGAGGTCACAGCAGTTCCACAGGGTCCCTGGGCACCTGTCCGTGGACACAGGAGCCCTCCCTGCCACCCAGGGGACCGCGCGATTTCCCATGGGCCACACTTCCCAGCAGCTCTCCCAGCTCCTCAGAGACAGTGTGCGCAGGAAAGACTTGGGGACCGGGGGCCTGGGCGGGGGATTTTCCAGGGGGCTGTCCGATGGCCAGGCGTCCTCTCTCGCCCGGTGAGTGTCCAAGCCGTCCCTTGACCCCCGTAGGAGACCTGATTCCTGCCATAAGCGGCCCTCTAGCCACATGGGGCCGGGACACCTGGGCCCGGTGTGCCAGCAACTGGCCTACATGGAGGCAAACATACAGACACCTCAGGCCCGACCCCACCACTGCGAAGATCCCCCTTTTCTTCCATCCGTAAAGGGGTCACGCTTGAGGAGTGGAAGAACATGGGGAGGCCCCCAGGAGATGGCTTTTCTCCGAGCCGCGGCTGGCTCGTTTCGGGCCTATACGTGGGCCACGCGTGCGCACTCAGGCTCCCCACGCAAGCCTCCCTCGGGTCACGGGACCCACCCTTGAGGTGTCTCCTGACCCACCCCTGAGGGGGTCACGTGACCCACCCCGGAGAGGTCACGTGACCCACCCCTGAGGGGGTCACGTGACCCACCCCTGAGGGGTCTCGTGACCCACCCCTGAGGGGGTCTCGTGACCCACCCATGAGGGGTCTCGTGACCCACCCCTGAGGGGTCACGTGACCCACCCCTGAGGGGTCACGTGACCCACCCCTGAGGGGTCAGGTGACCCACCCCTGAGGGGTCTCGTGACCCACCCTTTTTTGGTCACGTGACCCACCCTTGTGGGGTCCCGTGACCCACCCTTGAGGGGTCTCGTGACCCACCCTTGGGAGGTCACGTGCCCCACCCTTGAGGGGTCTCGTGACCCACCCTTTTGGGGTCACGTGACCCACCCTTGAGGGGTCTCGTGTACCACCCTTGGGAGGTCACAGCAGTTTTACAGGGTCCCTGCGCACCTGTTCGTGGAAACAGAAGCCCTCCCTTCCACTCAGAGGACCGCGCGATTTCCCACAGGCCACACTGCTTAGCAGCACCTTCAGCCCCGCACAGACAGTGTGCTAAGGACAGACTTGGGTGCCGGGGGCATGGGCGGGGGATTTCCCATGGAACTCTCTAAGGGTCCGGTGCCCTGTGTGGCCCGGGGAGTGCCCATGCCGTTACTTTACCCCGCAGGACACTTGCATCCAGCAATAAGCAGCCCTCTGCCTCCACGGGGCTCAAACACCTGCGCCCGGTGTGCGGGCACCTGGCGTACGTGGAGGCAAACCCGCAGAGCCCTCTGGCCCGAACCCACCACTGCGAAGATCCCCCTTTTCTTCCATCCGTAAAGGGGTCACGCTTGAGGAGTGGAAGAACATGGGGAGGCCCCCAGGAGATGGCTTTTCTCCGAGCCGCGGCTGGCTCGTTTCGGGCCTATACGTGGGCCGCGCATGCGCACTCAGGCTCCCAAGCACACGCCTCCCTCGGCTCACCTGACCCACCCTTTAGAGGTCACAGCAGTTCCACAGGATCCCTGGGCACCTGTCCGTGGACACAGGAGCCCTCCCTGCCACCTAGAGGACCACGCGATTTCCGCTGGGGAACACTGCCCGGAAGCACTCCCAGCCTCGCACAGACACTGTGCGCAGGATAGACTTGTGGACCAGGGGCCTGGGCGGGGAATTTTCCAGTGAACTCTCTAAAGGCCAGGTGCCCTCTGTCGCCCTGGGAGTGCCCACGCCGTCCCTTAACCCTGCGGGACACTATCATCCAGCAATAAGCAGCCCTCTGCCTCCACGGGGCTCAAACACCTGGGCCCGTTGTGCGAGCACCTGGCGTACGTGCAGACAAACCCGCAGACCCCTCTGGCCCGAACCCACCACTGCGAAGATCCCCCTTTTCTTCCATCCTTAAAGGGGTCACGCTTGAAGAATGGAGGAACATGGGGAGGCCCCAGGAGATGGCTTTTCTCCGAGCCGCGGCTGGCTCGTTTCGGGCCCATACCTGGGCCGCGCATGCGCACTCAGGCTCCCAAGCACACGCCTCCCTCGGCTCACCTGACCCACCCTTTAGAGGTCACAGCAGTTCCACAGGGTCCCTGGGCACCTGTCCGTGGACACAGGAGCCCTCCCTGCCACCCAGGGGACCCCGCGATTTCCCATGGGCCACACTTCCCAGCAGCTCTCCCAGCTCCTCAGAGACATTGTGCGCAGGAAAAACTTGGGGACCGGGGGCCTGTGCGGGGGATTTTCCAGGGGGCTGTCTGATGGCCAGGCGTCCTCTCTCGCCCGGTGAGTGTCCAAGCCGTCCCTTGACCCCCGCAGGAGACCTGATTCCTGCCATAAGCGGCCCTCTAGCCACATGGGGCCGGGACACCTGGGCCTGGTGTGCCAGCAACTGGCCTACATGGAGGCAAACAAACAGACACCTCAGGCCCGACCCCACCACTGCGAAGATCCCCCTTTTCTTCCATCCGTAAAGGGGTCACGCTTGAGGAGTGGAGGAACATGGGGAGGCCCCAGGAGATGGCTTTTCTCAGAGCCGCGGCTGGCTCGTTTCAGGCCTATACGTGGGCCGCGCGTGCGCACTCACGCTCCCCACACAAGCCTCCCTCGGGTCACGGGACCCACACTTGAGGTGTCTCCTGACCTACCCTTGAGGGGTCACGTGAACTACCCCTGAGGGGTCTCGTGACCCACCCCTGAGGGATCACGTGACCCACCACTGAGGGGTCTCGTGACCCACCCCTGAGGGGTCACGTGACCCACCCCTGAGGGGTCACGTGACCAACCCCTGAGTAGTCACGTGACCCGCCCCTGAGGGGTCACGTGACCCACCCCTTAGGCGTCACGTGAACAACACCTGAGGGGTCACGTGACCCGCCCCTGAGGGGTCACGTGACCCACCCCTGAGGGGTCAGGTGACCCACCCCTGAGGGGTCTCGTGACCCACCCTTTGTTGGTCACGTGACCCAACCTTGTGGGGTCCCGTGACCCACCCTTGAGGGGTCTCGTGACCCACCCTTGAGAGGTCACGTGCCCCACCCTTGAGGGGTCTCGTGACCCACCCTTTTGGGGTCACGTGACCCACCCTTGAGGGGTCTCGTGTACCACCCTTGGGAGGTCACAGCAGTTTTACAGGGTCCCTGCGCACCTGTTCGTGGAAACAGAAGCCCTCCCTTCCACTCAGAGGACCGCGCGATTTCCCACAGGCCACACTGCTTAGCAGCACCTTCAGCCCCGCACAGACAGTGTGCTAAGGACAGACTTGGGTGCCGGGGGCATGGGCGGGGGATTTCCCATGGAACTCTCTAAGGGTCCGGTGCCCTGTGTGGCCCGGGGAGTGCCCATGCCGTTACTTTACCCCGCAGGACACTTGCATCCAGCAATAAGCAGCCCTCTGCCTCCACGGGGCTCAAACACCTGCGCCCGGTGTGCGGGCACCTGGCGTACGTGGAGGCAAACCCGCAGAGCCCTCTGGCCCGAACCCACCACTGCGAAGATCCCGCTTTTCTTCCATCCTTAAAGGGGTCACGCTTGAGGAGTGGAGGAACATGGGGAGGCCCCAGGAGAAGGCTTTTCTCCGAGCCGCGGCTGGC
The DNA here is from genome assembly GCF_022682495.2 of Desmodus rotundus. Lineage (NCBI taxonomy): Eukaryota > Metazoa > Chordata > Mammalia > Chiroptera > Phyllostomidae > Desmodus > Desmodus rotundus. The sequence goes on along the minus strand of NW_026527160.1, from coordinate 41,998 downwards.
TCGTTTCGGGCCCATACCTGGGCCGCGCATGCGCACTCAGGCTCCCAAGCACACGCCTCCCTCGGCTCACCTGACCCACCCTTTAGAGGTCACAGCAGTTCCACAGGGTCCCTGGGCACCTGTCCGTGGACACAGGAGCCCTCCCTGCCACCCAGGGGACCCCGCGATTTCCCATGGGCCACACTTCCCAGCAGCTCTCCCAGCTCCTCAGAGACAGTGTGCGCAGGAAAGACTTGGGGACCGGGGGCCTGGGCGGGGGATTTTCCAGGGGGCTGTCCGATGGCCAGGCGTCCTCTCTCGTCCGGTGAGTGTCCAAGCCGTCCCTTGACCCCCGCAGGAGACCTGATTCCTGCCATAAGCGGCCCTCTAGCCACATGGGGCCGAGACACCTGGGCCCGGTGTGCCAGCAACTGGCCTACATGGAGGCAAACATACAGACACCTCAGGCCCGGCCCCACCACTGCGAAGATCCCCCTTTTCTTCCATCCGTAAAGGGGTCACGCTTGAGGAGTGAAAGAACATGGGGAGGCCCCCAGGAGATGGCTTTTCTCCGAGCCGCGGCTGGCTCGTTTCGGGCCTATACATGGGCCACGCGTGCGCACTCAGGCTCCCCACGCAAGCCTCCCTCGGGTCACGGGACCCACCCTTGAGGTGTCTCCTGACCCACCCCTGAGGGGTCTCGCGACCCACCCCTGAGGGCTCACGTGACCAACCCCTGAGGGGTCACGTGACCCACCCTTGAGGGGTCTCGTGACCCACCCCTGAGGGGGTCATGTGACCCACCCCTGAGGGGTCACGTGACCCACCCCTGAGAGATCACGTGACCCACCCCTGAGGGGTCAGGTGACCCACCCTTTGGGGGTCACGTGACCCACCCTTGTGGGGTCCCGTGACCCACCGTTGAGGGGTCTCGTGACCCACCCTTGGGAGGTCACGTGCCCCACCCTTGAGGGGTCACATGACCCACCTTGAGAGGTCACAGCAGTTTTACAAGGTCCCTGCACACCTGTTCGGGGAAACAGAAGCCCTCCCTGCCACTCAGAGGACCGCGCGATTTCCCACAGGCCACACTGCCTAGCAGCACCTTCAGCCCCGCACAGACAGTGTGCTAAGGACAGACTTGGGTACCGGGGGCATGGGCGGGAGATTTCCCATGGAACTCTCTAAGGGTCCGGTGCCCTGTGTGGCACGGGGAGTGCCCATGCCGTTACTTTACCCCGCAGGACACTTGCATCCAGCAATAAGCAGCCCTCTGCCTCCACGGGGCTCAAACACCTGGGCCCGGTGTGCGGGCACCTGGCGTACGTGGAGGCAAACACGCAGAGCCCTCTGGCCCGAACCCACCACTGCGAAGATCCCCTTTTTCTTCCACCCGTAAAGGGGTCACGCTTGAGGAGTGGAAGAACATGGGGAGGCCCCCAGGAGATGGCTTTTCTCCGAGCCGCGGCTGGCTCGTTTCGGGCCTATACGTGGGCCACGCGTGCGCACTCAGGCTCCCCACGCCACCCTCCCTCGGGTCACGGAACCCACCCTAGAGGTGTCTCCTGATTCACCCCTGAGGGGTCTCGCGACCCACCCCTGAGGGCTCACGTGACCAACCCTTGAGGGGTCACGTGACCCACCCTTGAGGGGTCACGTGACCCACCCCTGAGGGGTCTCGTGACCCACCCCTGAGGGGGTCATGTGACCCACCCCTGAGGGGTCACGTGACCCACCCCTGAGGGGTCTCGTGACCCACCCTTGGGAGGTCACGTGCCCCACCCCTGAGGGGTCTCGTGACCCACCCCTGAGGGGGTCATGTGACCCACCCCTGAGGGGGTCACGTGACCCACCCCTGAGGGGTCACGTGACCCACCCCTGACGGGTCACGTGACCCACCCCTGAGGGGTCAGGTGACCCACCCCTGAGGGGTCTCGTGACCCACCCTTGGGAGGTCACGTGCCCCAACCTTGAGGGGTCTCGTGACCCACCCTTTTGGGGTCACGTGACCCACCCTTGAGGCGTCTCGTGTACCACCCTTGGGAGGTCACAGCAGTTTTACAGGGTCCCTGCGCACCTGTTCGTGGAAACAGAAGCCCTCCCTGCCACTCAGAGGACCGCGCGATTTCCCACAGGCCACACTGCTTAGCAGCACCTTCAGCCCCGCACAGACAGTGTGCTAAGGACAGACTTGGGTGCCGGGGGCATGGGCGGGGGATTTCCCATGGAACTCTCTAAGGGTCCGGTGCCCTGTGTGGCCCGGGGAGTGCCCATGCCGTTACTTTACCCCGCAGGACACTTGCATCCTGCAATAAGCAGCCCTCTGCCTCCACGGGGCTCAAACACCTGCGCCCGGTGTGCGGGCACCTGGCGTACGTGGAGGCAAACCCGCAGAGCCCTCTGGCCCGAACCCACCACTGCGAAGATCCCCCTTTTCTTCCATCCTTAAAGGGGTCACGCTTGAGGAGTGGAGGAACATGGGGAGGCCCCAGGAGAAGGCTTTTCTCCGAGCCGCGGCTGGCTCGTTTCGGGCCCATACCTGGGCCGCGCATGCGCACTCAGGCTCCCAAGCACACGCCTCCCTCGGCTCTCCTGACCCACCCTTTAGAGGTCACAGCAGTTCCACAGGGTCCCTGGGCACCTGTCCGTGGACACAGGAGCCCTCCCTGCCACCCAGGGGACCGCGCGATTTCCCATGGGCCACACTTCCCAGCAGCTCTCCCAGCTCCTCAGAGACAGTGTGCGCAGGAAAGACTTGGGGACCGGGGGCCTGGGCGGGGGATTTTCCAGGGGGCTGTCTGATGGCCAGGCGTCCTCTCTCGCCCGGTGAGTGTCCAAGCCGTCCCTTGACCCCCGCAGGAGACCTGATTCCTGCCATAAGCGGCCCTCTAGCCACATGGGGCCGGGACACCTGGGCCCGGTGTGCCAGCAACTGGCCTACATGGAGGCAAACAAACAGACACCTCAGGCCCGACCCCACCACTGCGAAGATCCCCCTTTTCTTCCATCCGTAAAGGGGTCACGCTTGAGGAGTGGAAGAACATGGGGAGGCCCCCAGGAGATGGCTTTTCTCCGAGCCGCGGCTGGCTCGTTTCGGGCCTATACGTGGGCCACGCGTGCGCACTCAGGCTCCCCACGCAAGCCTCCCTCGGGTCACGGGACCCACCCTTGAGGTGTCTCCTGACCCACCCCTGAGGGGTCTCTCGACCCACCCCTGAGGGCTCACGTGACCAACCCCTGAGGGGTCACGTGACCCACCCTTGAGGGGTCACGTGACCAACCCCTGAGGGGTCACGTGACCCACCCCTGAGGGGTCACGTGGCCCACCCCTGAGGGGGTCACGTGACCCACCCCTGAGGGGTCTCGTGGCCCACCCCTGAGGGGGTCACGTGACCCACCCCTGAGGGGTCAGGTGACCCACACCTGAGGGGTCACGTGACCCACCCCTGAGGGGTCAGGTGACCCACCCTTGAGGGGTCTCGTGACCCACCCTTGGGAGGTCACGTGCCCCACCCTTGAGGGGTCACATGACCCACCTTGAGAGGTCACAGCAGTTTTACAGGGTCCCTGCGCACCTGTTCGTGGAAACAGAAGCCCTCCCTGCCACTCAGAGGACCGCGCGATTTCCCACAGGCCACACTGCTTAGCAGCACCTTCAGCCCCGCACAGACAGTGTGCTAAGGACAGACTTGGGTGCCGGGGGCATGGGCGGGGGATTTCCCATGGAACTCTCTAAGGGTCCGGTGCCCTGTGTGGCCCGGGGAGTGCCCATGCCGTTACTTTACCCCGCAGGACACTTGCATCCAGCAATAAGCAGCCCTCTGCCTCCACGGGGCTCAAACACCTGCGCCCGGTGTGCGGGCACCTGGCGTACGTGGAGGCAAACCCGCAGAGCCCTCTGGCCCGAACCCACCACTGCGAAGATCCCCCTTTTCTTCCATCCGTAAAGGGGTCACGCTTGAGGAGTGGAAGAACATGGGGAGGCCCCCAGGAGATGGCTTTTCTCCGAGCCGCGGCTGGCTCGTTTCGGGCCTATACGTGGGCCGCGCATGCGCACTCAGGCTCCCAAGCACACGCCTCCCTCGGCTCACCTGACCCACCCTTTAGAGGTCACAGCAGTTCCACAGGATCCCTGGGCACCTGTCCGTGGACACAGGAGCCCTCCCTGCCACCTAGAGGACCACGCGATTTCCGCTGGGGAACACTGCCCGGAAGCACTCCCAGCCTCGCACAGACACTGTGCGCAGGATAGACTTGTGGACCAGGGGCCTGGGCGGGGAATTTTCCAGGGAACTCTCTAAGGGCCAGGTGCCCTCTGTCGCCCTGGGAGTGCCCACGCCGTCCCTTAACCCTGCGGGACACTATCATCCAGCAATAAGCAGCCCTCTGCCTCCACGGGGCTCAAACACCTGGGCCCGTTGTGCGAGCACCTGGCGTACGTGCAGACAAACCCGCAGACCCCTCTGGCCCGAACCCACCACTGCGAAGATCCCCCTTTTCTTCCATCCTTAAAGGGGTCACGCTTGAAGAATGGAGGAACATGGGGAGGCCCCAGGAGATGGCTTTTCTCCGAGCCGCGGCTGGCTCGTTTCGGGCCCATACCTGGGCCGCGCATGCGCACTCACGCTCCCAAGCACACGCCTCCCTCGGCTCACCTGACCCACCCTTTAGAGGTCACAGCAGTTCCACAGGGTCCCTGGGCACCTGTCCGTGGACACAGGAGCCCTCCCTGCCACCTAGGGGACCCCGCGATTTCCCATGGACCACACTTCCCAGCAGCTCTCCCAGCTCCTCAGAGACATTGTGCGCAGGAAAAACTTGGGGACCGGGGGCCTGTGCGGGGGATTTTCCAGGGGGCTGTCTGATGGCCAGGCGTCCTCTCTCGCCCGATGAGTGTCCAAGCCGTCCCTTGACCCCCGCAGGAGACCTGATTCCTGCCATAATTGGCCCTCTAGCCACATGGGGCCGGGACACCTGGGCCTGGTGTGCCAGCAACTGGCCTACATGGAGGCAAACAAACAGACACCTCAGGCCCGACCCCACCACTGCGAAGATCCCCCTTTTCTTCCATCCGTAAAGGGGTCACGCTTGAGGAGTGGAGGAACATGGGGAGGCCCCAGGAGATGGCTTTTCTCAGAGCCGCGGCTGGCTCGTTTCAGGCCTATACGTGGGCCGCGCGTGCGCACTCACGCTCCCCACACAAGCCTCCCTCGGGTCACGGGACCCACACTTGAGGTGTCTCCTGACCTACCCTTGAGGGGTCACGTGAACTACCCCTGAGGGGTCTCGTGACCCACCCCTGAGGGGTCTCGTGACCCACCCCTGAGGGGGTCATGTGACCCACCCCTGAGGGGTCACGTGACCCACCCCTGAGAGATCACGTGACCCACCCCTGAGGGGGTCACGTGACCCACCCCTGAGGGGTCAGGTGACCCACCCCTGAGGGGTCTCGTGACCCACCCCTGAGGGGTCCCGTGACCCACCCTTTGGGGGTCACGTGACCCACCCTTGTGGGGTCCCGTGACCCACCGTTGAGGGGTCTCGTGACCCACCCTTGGGAGGTCACGTGCCCCACCCTTGAGGGGTCACATGACCCACCTTGAGAGGTCACAGCAGTTTTACAGGGTCCCTGCACACCTGTTCGGGGAAACAGAAGCCCTCCCTGCCACTCAGAGGACCGCGCGATTTCCCACAGGCCACACTGCCTAGCAGCACCTTCAGCCCCGCACAGACAGTGTGCTAAGGACAGACTTGGGTACCGGGGGCATGGCGGGAGATTTCCCATGGAACTCTCTAAGGGTCCGGTGCCCTGTGTGGCACGGGGAGTGCCCATGCCGTTACTTTACCCCGCAGGACACTTGCATCCAGCAATAAGCAGCCCTCTGCCTCCACGGGGCTCAAACACCTGGGCCCGGTGTGCGGGCACCTGGCGTACGTGGAGGCAAACACGCAGAGCCCTCTGGCCCGAACCCACCACTGCGAAGATCCCCCTTTTCTTCCACCCGTAAAGGGGTCACGCTTGAGGAGTGGAAGAACATGGGGAGGCCCCCAGGAGATGGCTTGTCTCCGAGCCGCGGCTGGCTCGTTTCGGGCCTATACGTGGGCCACGCGTGCGCACTCAGGCTCCCCACGCCACCCTCCCTCGGGTCACGGGACCCACCCTAGAGGTGTCTCCTGATTCACCCCTGAGGGGTCTCGCGACCCACCCCTGAGGGCTCACGTGACCAACCCTTGAGGGGTCACGTGACCCACCCTTGAGGGGTCACGTGACCCACCCCTGAGGGGTCTCGTGACCCACCCCTGAGGGGGTCATGTGACCCACCCCTGAGGGGTCACGTGACCCACCCCTGAGGGGTCTCGTGACCCACCCTTGGGAGGTCACGTGCCCCACCCCTGAGGGGTCTCGTGACCCACCCCTGAGGGGGTCATGTGACCCACCCCTGAGGGGGTCACGTGACCCACCCCTGAGGGGTCACGTGACCCACCCCTGACGGGTCACGTGACCCACCCCTGAGGGGTCAGGTGACCCACCCCTGAGGGGTCTCGTGACCCACCCTTGGGAGGTCACGTGCCCCAACCTTGAGGGGTCTCGTGACCCACCCTTTTGGGGTCACGTGACCCACCCTTGAGGCGTCTCGTGTACCACCCTTGGGAGGTCACAGCAGTTTTACAGGGTCCCTGCGCACCTGTTCGTGGAAACAGAAGCCCTCCCTGCCACTCAGAGGACCGCGCGATTTCCCACAGGCCACACTGCTTAGCAGCACCTTCAGCCCCGCACAGACAGTGTGCTAAGGACAGACTTGGGTGCCGGGGGCATGGGCGGGGGATTTCCCATGGAACTCTCTAAGGGTCCGGTGCCCTGTGTGGCCCGGGGAGTGCCCATGCCGTTACTTTACCCCGCAGGACACTTGCATCCAGCAATAAGCAGCCCTCTGCCTCCACGGGGCTCAAACACCTGCGCCCGGTGTGCGGGCACCTGGCGTACGTGGAGGCAAACCCGCAGAGCCCTCTGGCCCGAACCCACCACTGCGAAGATCCCCCTTTTCTTCCATCCTTAAAGGGGTCACGCTTGAGGAGTGGAGGAACATGGGGAGGCCCCAGGAGAAGGCTTTTCTCCGAGCCGCGGCTGGCTCGTTTCGGGCCCATACCTGTGCCGCGCATGCGCACTCAGGCTCCCAAGCACACGCCTCCCTCGGCTCTCCTGACCCACCCTTTAGAGGTCACAGCAGTTCCACAGGGTCCCTGGGCACCTGTCCGTGGACACAGGAGCCCTCCCTGCCACCCAGGGGACCGCGCGATTTCCCATGGGCCACACTTCCCAGCAGCTCTCCCAGCTCCTCAGAGACAGTGTGCGCAGGAAAGACTTGGGGACCGGGGGCCTGGGCGGGGGATTTTCCAGGGGGCTGTCTGATGGCCAGGCGTCCTCTCTCGCCCGGTGAGTGTCCAAGCCGTCCCTTGACCCCCGCAGGAGACCTGATTCCTGCCATAAGCGGCCCTCTAGCCACATGGGGCCGGGACACCTGGGCCCGGTGTGCCAGCAACTGGCCTACATGGAGGCAAACAAACAGACACCTCAGGCCCGACCCCACCACTGCGAAGATCCCCCTTTTCTTCCATCCGTAAAGGGGTCACGCTTGAGGAGTGGAAGAACATGGGGAGGCCCCCAGGAGATGGCTTTTCTCCGAGCCGCGGCTGGCTCGTTTCGGGCCTATACGTGGGCCACGCGTGCGCACTCAGGCTCCCCACGCAAGCCTCCCTCGGGTCACGGGACCCACCCTTGAGGTGTCTCCTGACCCACCCCTGAGGGGTCTCTCGACCCACCCCTGAGGGCTCACGTGACCAACCCCTGAGGGGTCACGTGACCCACCCTTGAGGGGTCACGTGACCAACCCCTGAGGGGTCACGTGACCAACCCCTGAGGGGTCACGTGACCCACCCCTGAGGGGTCGCGTGGCCCACCCCTGAGGGGGTCACGTGACCCACCCCTGAGGGGTCTCGTGGCCCACCCCTGAGGGGGTCACGTGACCCACCCCTGAGGGGTCAGGTGACCCACACCTGAGGGGTCACGTGACCCACCCCTGAGGGGTCAGGTGACCCACCCTTGAGGGGTCTCGTGACCCACCCTTGGGAGGTCACGTGCCCCACCCTTGAGGGGTCACATGACCCACCTTGAGAGGTCACAGCAGTTTTACAGGGTCCCTGCGCACCTGTTCGTGGAAACAGAAGCCCTCCCTGCCACTCAGAGGACCGCGCGATTTCCCACAGGCCACACTGCTTAGCAGCACCTTCAGCCCCGCACAGACAGTGTGCTAAGGACAGACTTGGGTGCCGGGGGCATGGGCGGGGGATTTCCCATGGAACTCTCTAAGGGTCCGGTGCCCTGTGTGGCCCGGGGAGTGCCCATGCCGTTACTTTACCCCGCAGGACACTTGCATCCAGCAATAAGCAGCCCTCTGCCTCCACGGGGCTCAAACACCTGCGCCCGGTATGCGGGCACCTGGCGTACGTGGAGGCAAACCCGCAGAGCCCTCTGGCCCGAACCCACCACTGCGAAGATCCCCCTTTTCTTCCATCCGTAAAGGGGTCACGCTTGAGGAGTGGAAGAACATGGGGAGGCCCCCAGGAGATGGCTTTTCTCCGAGCCGCGGCTGGCTCGTTTCGGGCCTATACGTGGGCCGCGCATGCGCACTCAGGCTCCCAAGCACACGCCTCCCTCGGCTCACCTGACCCACCCTTTAGAGGTCACAGCAGTTCCACAGGATCCCTGGGCACCTGTCCGTGGACACAGGAGTCCTCCCTGCCACCTAGAGGACCACGCGATTTCCGCTGGGGAACACTGCCCGGAAGCACTCCCAGCCTCGCACAGACACTGTGCGCAGGATAGACTTGTGGACCAGGGGCCTGGGCGGGGAATTTTCCAGGGAACTCTCTAAGGGCCAGGTGCCCTCTGTCGCCCTGGGAGTGCCCACGCCGTCCCTTAACCCTGCGGGACACTATCATCCAGCAATAAGCAGCCCTCTGCCTCCACGGGGCTCAAACACCTGGGCCCGTTGTGCGAGCACCTGGCGTACGTGCAGACAAACCCGCAGACCCCTCTGGCCCGAACCCACCACTGCGAAGATCCCCCTTTTCTTCCATCCTTAAAGGGGTCACGCTTGAAGAATGGAGGAACATGGGGAGGCCCCAGGAGATGGCTTTTCTCCGAGCCGCGGCTGGCTCGTTTCGGGCCCATACCTGGGCCGCGCATGCGCACTCACGCTCCCAAGCACACGCCTCCCTCAGCTCACCTGACCCACCCTTTAGAGGTCACAGCAGTTCCACAGGGTCCCTGGGCACCTGTCCGTGGACACAGGAGCCCTCCCTGCCACCCAGGGGACCCCGCGATTTCCCATGGACCACACTTCCCAGCAGCTCTCCCAGCTCCTCAGAGACATTGTGCGCAGGAAAAACTTGGGGACCGGGGGCCTGTGCGGGGGATTTTCCAGGGGGCTGTCTGATGGCCAGGCGTCCTCTCTCGCCCGATGAGTGTCCAAGCCGTCCCTTGACCCCCGCAGGAGACCTGATTCCTGCCATAAGCGGCCCTCTAGCCACATGGGGCCGGGACACCTGGGCCTGGTGTGCCAGCAACTGGCCTACATGGAGGCAAACAAACAGACACCTCAGGCCCGACCCCACCACTGCGAAGATCCCCCTTTTCTTCCATCCGTAAAGGGGTCACGCTTGAGGAGTGGAGGAACATGGGGAGGCCCCAGGAGATGGCTTTTCTCAGAGCCGCGGCTGGCTCGTTTCAGGCCTATACGTGGGCCGCGCGTGCGCACTCACGCTCCCCACACAAGCCTCCCTCGGGTCACGGGACCCACACTTGAGGTGTCTCCTGACCTACCCTTGAGGGGTCACGTGAACTACCCCTGAGGGGTCTCGTGACCCACCCCTGAGGGGTCACGTGACCCACCCCTGAGGGGTCTCGTGACCCACCCCTGAGGGGTCACGTGACCCACCCCTGAGGGGTCACGTGACCCACCCCTGAGGGGTCTGGTGACCCACCCCCGAGGGGTCACGTGACCCACCCCCGAGGGGTCTCGTGACCCACCCCTGAGGGGTCACGTGACCCGCCCCTGAGGGGTCACGTGACCCACCCCTGAGGGGTCAGGTGACCCACCCTTGAGGGGTCTCGTGACCCACCCTTGGGAGGTCACGTGCCCCACCCTTGAGGGGTCACATGACCCACCTTGAGAGGTCACAGCAGTTTTACAGGGTCCCTGCGCACCTGTTCGGGGAAACAGAAGCCCTCCCTGCCACTCAGAGGACCGCGCGATTTCCCACAGGCCACACTGCTTAGCAGCACCTTCAGCCCCGCACAGACAGTGTGCTAAGGACAGACTTGGGTGCCGGGGGCATGGGCGGGGGATTTCCCATGGAACTCTCTAAGGGTCCGGTGCCCTGTGTGGCCCGGGGAGTGCCCATGCCGTTACTTTACCCCGCAGGACACTTTCATCCAGCAATAAGCAGCCCTCTGCCTCCACGGGGCTCAAACACCTGCGCCCGGTGTGCGGGCACCTGGCGTACGTGGAGGCAAACCCGCAGAGCCCTCTGGCCCGAACCCACCACTGCGAAGATCCCCCTTTTCTTCCATCCTTAAAGGGGTCACGCTTGAGGAGTGGAGGAACATGGGGAGGCCCCAGGAGAAGGCTTTTCTCCGAGCCGCGGCTGGCTCGTTTCGGGCCCATACCTGGGCCGCGCATGCGCACTCAGGCTCCCAAGCACACGCCTCCCTCGGCTCACCTGACCCACCCTTTAGAGGTCACAGCAGTTCCACAGGGTCCCTGGGCACCTGTCCGTGGACACAGGAGCCCTCCCTGCCACCCAGGGGACCGTGCGATTTCCCATGGGCCACACTTCCCAGCAGCTCTCCCAGCTCCTCAGAGACAGTGTGCGCAGGAAAGACTTGGGGACCGGGGGCCTGGGCGGGGGATTTTCCAGGGGGCTGTCCGATGGCCAGGCGTCCTCTCTCGCCCGGTGAGTGTCCAAGCCGTCCCTTGACCCCCGCAGGAGACCTGATTCCTGCCATAAGCGGCCCTCTAGCCACATGGGGCCGGGACACCTGGGCCCGGTGTGCCAGCAACTGGCCTACATGGAGGCAAACATACAGACACCTCAGGCCCGACCCCACCACTGCGAAGATCCCCCTTTTCTTCCATCCGTAAAGGGGTCACGCTTGAGGAGTGGAAGAACATGGGGAGGCCCCCAGGAGATGGCTTTTCTCCGAGCCGCGGCTGGCTCGTTTCGGGCCTATACGTGGGCCACGCGTGCGCACTCAGGCTCCCCACGCCAGCCTCCCTCGGGTCACGGGACCCACCCTTGAGGTGTCTCCTGACCCACCACTGAGGGGTCTCGCGACCCACCCCTGAGGGCTCACGTGACCAACCCCTGAGGGGTCACGTGACCCACCCCTGAGGGGTCAGGTGACCCACCCCTGAGGGGTCTCGTGACCCACCCCTGAGTGGTCACGTGACCCACCCTTTGGGGGTCACGTGACCCACCCTTGTGGGGTCCCGTGACCCACCGTTGAGGGGTCTCGTGACCCACCCTTGGGAGGTCACGTGCCCCACCCTTGAGGGGTCACATGACCCACCTTGAGAGGTCACAGCAGTTTTACAGGGTCCCTGCGCACCTGTTCGGGGAAACAGAAGCCCTCCCTGCCACTCAGAGGACCGCGCGATTTCCCACAGGCCACACTGCCTAACAGCACCTTCAGCCCCGCACAGACATTGTGCTAAGGACAGACTTGGGTACCGGGGGCATGGGCGGGAGGTTTCCCATGGAACTCTCTAAGGGTCCGGTGCCCTGTGTGGCCCGGGGAGTGCCCATGCCGTTACTTTACCCCGCAGGACACTTGCATCCAGCAATAAGCAGCCCTCTGCCTCCACGGGGCTCAAACACCTGGGCCCGGTGTGCGGGCACCTGGCGTACGTGGAGGCAAACACGCAGAGCCCTCTGGCCCGAACCCACCACTGCGAAGATCCCCCTTTTCTTCCACCCGTAAAGGGGTCACGCTTGAGGAGTGGAAGAACATGGGGAGGCCCCCAGGAGATGGCTTTTCTCCGAGCCGCGGCTGGCTCGTTTCGGGCCTATACGTGGGCCACGCGTGCGCACTCAGGCTCCCCACGCCAGCCTCCCTCGGGTCACGGGACCCACCCTTGAGGTGGCTCCTGACCCACCCCTGAGGGGGTCATGTGACCCACCCCTGAGGGGTCACGTGACCCACCCCTGAGAGGTCACGTGACCCACCCCTGAGAGGGTCACGTGACCCACCCCTGAGGGGTCACGTGACCCACCCCTGAGGGGTCACGTGACCCACCCCTGAGGGGTCTCGTGACCCACCCTTTGTTGGTCACGTGACCCACCCTTGTGGGGTCCCGTGACCCACCCTTGAGGGGTCTCGTGACCCACCCTTGGGAGGTCACGTGCCCCACCCTTGAGGGGTCTCGTGACCCACCCTTTTGGGGTCACGTGACCCACCCTTGAGGGGTCTCGTGTACCACCCTTGGGAGGTCACAGCAGTTTTACAGGGTCCCTGCACACCTGTTCGTGGAAACAGAAGCCCTCCCTGCCACTCAGAGGACAGCGCGATTTCGCACAGGCCACACTGTTTAGCAGCACCTTCAGCCCCGCACAGACAGTGTGCTAAGGACAGACTTGGGTGCCGGGGGCATGGGCGGGGGATTTCCCATGGAACTCTCTAAGGGTCCGGTGCCCTGTGTGGCCCGGGGAGTGCCCATGCCGTTACTTTACCCCGCAGGACACTTGCATCCAGCAATAAGCAGCCCTCTGCCTCCACGGGGCTCAAACACCTGCGCGCGGTGTGCGGGCACCGGGCGTACGTGGAGGCAAACCCGCAGAGCCCTCTGGCCCGAACCCACCACTGCGAAGATCCCCCTTTTCTTCCATCCGTAAAGGGGTCACGCTTGAGGAGTGGAAGAACATGGGGAGGCCCCCAGGAGATGGCTTTTCTCCGAGCCGCGGCTGGCTCGTTTCGGGCCTATACGTGGGCCGCGCATGCGCACTCAGGCTCCCAAGCACACGCCTCCCTCGGCTCACCTGACCCACCCTTTAGAGGTCACAGCAGTTCCACAGGATCCCTGGGCACCTGTCCGTGGACACAGGAGCCCTCCCTGCCACCCAGGGGACCCCGCGATTTCCCATGGGCCACACTTCCCAGCAGCTCTCCCAGCTCCTCAGAGACATTGTGCGCAGGAAAAACTTGGGGACCGGGGGCCTGTGCGGGGGATTTTCCAGGGGGCTGTCTGATGGCCAGGCGTCCTCTCTCGCCCGGTGAGTGTCCAAGCCGTCCCTTGACCCCCGCAGGAGACCTGATTCCTGCCATAAGCGGCCCTCTAGCCACATGGGGCCGGGACACCTGGGCCCGGTGTGCCAGCAACTGGCCTACATGGAGGCAAACAAACAGACACCTCAGGCCCGACCCCACCACTGCGAAGATCCCCCTTTTCTTCCATCCGTGAAGGGGTCACGCTTGAGGAGTGGAGGAACATGGGGAGGCCCCAGGAGATGGCTTTTCTCAGAGCCGCGGCTGGCTCGTTTCAGGCCTATACGTGGGCCGCGCGTGCGCACTCACGCTCCCCACACAAGCCTCCCTCGGGTCACGGGACCCACACTTGAGGTGTCTCCTGACCTACCCTTGAGGGGTCACGTGAACTACCCCTGAGGGGTCTCGTGACCCACCCCTGAGGGGTCACGTGACCCACCACTGAGGGGTCACGTGACCCACCCTTGAGGCGTCTCGTGTACCACCCTTGGGAGGTCACAGCAGTTTTACAGGGTCCCTGCGCACCTGTTCGTGGAAACAGAAGCCCTCCCTGCCACTCAGAGGACCGCGCGATTTCCCACAGGCCACACTGCTTAGCAGCACCTTCAGCCCCGCACAGACAGTGTGCTAAGGACAGACTTGGGTGCCGGGGGCATGGGCGGGGGATTTCCCATGGAACTCTCTAAGGGTCCGGTGCCCTGTGTGGCCCGGGGAGTGCCCATGCCGTTACTTTACCCCGCAGGACACTTGCATCCAGCAATAAGCAGCCCTCTGCCTCCACGGGGCTCAAACACCTGGGCCCGGTGTGCGGGCACCTGGCGTACGTGGAGGCAAACCCGCAGACCCCTCTGGCCCGAACCCACCACTGCGAAGATCCCCCTTTTCTTCCATCCTTAAAGGGGTCACGCTTGAGGAGTGGAGGAACATGGGGAGGCCCCAGGAGAAGGCTTTTCTCCGAGCCGCGGCTGGCTCGTTTCGGGCCCATACCTGTGCCGCGCATGCGCACTCAGGCTCCCAAGCACACGCCTCCCTCGGCTCTCCTGACCCACCCTTTAGAGGTCACAGCAGTTCCACAGGGTCCCTGGGCACCTGTCCGTGGACACAGGAGCCCTCCCTGCCACCCAGGGGACCGCGCGATTTCCCATGGGCCACACTTCCCAGCAGCTCTCCCAGCTCCTCAGAGACAGTGTGCGCAGGAAAGACTTGGGGACCGGGGGCCTGGGCGGGGGATTTTCCAGGGGGCTGTCTGATGGCCAGGCGTCCTCTCTCGCCCGGTGAGTGTCCAAGCCGTCCCTTGACCCCCGCAGGAGACCTGATTCCTGCCATAAGCGGCCCTCTAGCCACATGGGGCCGGGACACCTGGGCCCGGTGTGCCAGCAACTGGCCTACATGGAGGCAAACAAACAGACACCTCAGGCCCGACCCCACCACTGCGAAGATCCCCCTTTTCTTCCATCCGTAAAGGGGTCACGCTTGAGGAGTGGAAGAACATGGGGAGGCCCCCAGGAGATGGCTTTTCTCCGAGCCGCGGCTGGCTCGTTTCGGGCCTATACGTGGGCCACGCGTGCGCACTCAGGCTCCCCACGCAAGCCTCCCTCGGGTCACGGGACCCACCCTTGAGGTGTCTCCTGACCCACCCCTGAGGGGTCTCTCGACCCACCCCTGAGGGCTCACGTGACCAACCCCTGAGGGGTCACGTGACCCACCCTTGAGGGGTCACGTGACCAACCCCTGAGGGGTCACGTGACCAACCCCTGAGGGGTCACGTGACCCACCCCTGAGGGGTCGCGTGGCCCACCCCTGAGGGGGTCACGTGACCCACCCCTGAGGGGTCTCGTGGCCCACCCCTGAGGGGGTCACGTGACCCACCCCTGAGGGGTCAGGTGACCCACACCTGAGGGGTCACGTGACCCACCCCTGAGGGGTCAGGTGACCCACCCTTGAGGGGTCTCGTGACCCACCCTTGGGAGGTCACGTGCCCCACCCTTGAGGGGTCACATGACCCACCTTGAGAGGTCACAGCAGTTTTACAGGGTCCCTGCGCACCTGTTCGTGGAAACAGAAGCCCTCCCTGCCACTCAGAGGACCGCGCGATTTCCCACAGGCCACACTGCTTAGCAGCACCTTCAGCCCCGCACAGACAGTGTGCTAAGGACAGACTTGGGTGCCGGGGGCATGGGCGGGGGATTTCCCATGGAACTCTCTAAGGGTCCGGTGCCCTGTGTGGCCCGGGGAGTGCCCATGCCGTTACTTTACCCCGCAGGACACTTGCATCCAGCAATAAGCAGCCCTCTGCCTCCACGGGGCTCAAACACCTGCGCCCGGTATGCGGGCACCTGGCGTACGTGGAGGCAAACCCGCAGAGCCCTCTGGCCCGAACCCACCACTGCGAAGATCCCCCTTTTCTTCCATCCGTAAAGGGGTCACGCTTGAGGAGTGGAAGAACATGGGGAGGCCCCCAGGAGATGGCTTTTCTCCGAGCCGCGGCTGGCTCGTTTCGGGCCTATACGTGGGCCGCGCATGCGCACTCAGGCTCCCAAGCACACGCCTCCCTCGGCTCACCTGACCCACCCTTTAGAGGTCACAGCAGTTCCACAGGATCCCTGGGCACCTGTCCGTGGACACAGGAGCCCTCCCTGCCACCTAGAGGACCACGCGATTTCCGCTGGGGAACACTGCCCGGAAGCACTCCCAGCCTCGCACAGACACTGTGCGCAGGATAGACTTGTGGACCAGGGGCCTGGGCGGGGAATTTTCCAGGGAACTCTCTAAGGGCCAGGTGCCCTCTGTCGCCCTGGGAGTGCCCACGCCGTCCCTTAACCCTGCGGGACACTATCATCCAGCAATAAGCAGCCCTCTGCCTCCACGGGGCTCAAACACCTGGGCCCGTTGTGCGAGCACCTGGCGTACGTGCAGACAAACCCGCAGACCCCTCTGGCCCGAACCCACCACTGCGAAGATCCCCCTTTTCTTCCATCCTTAAAGGGGTCACGCTTGAAGAATGGAGGAACATGGGGAGGCCCCAGGAGATGGCTTTTCTCCGAGCCGCGGCTGGCTCGTTTCGGGCCCATACCTGGGCCGCGCATGCGCACTCACGCTCCCAAGCACACGCCTCCCTCAGCTCACCTGACCCACCCTTTAGAGGTCACAGCAGTTCCACAGGGTCCCTGGGCACCTGTCCGTGGACACAGGAGCCCTCCCTGCCACCCAGGGGACCCCGCGATTTCCCATGGACCACACTTCCCAGCAGCTCTCCCAGCTCCTCAGAGACATTGTGCGCAGGAAAAACTTGGGGACCGGGGGCCTGTGCGGGGGATTTTCCAGGGGGCTGTCTGATGGCCAGGCGTCCTCTCTCGCCCGATGAGTGTCCAAGCCGTCCCTTGACCCCCGCAGGAGACCTGATTCCTGCCATAAGCGGCCCTCTAGCCACATGGGGCCGGGACACCTGGGCCTGGTGTGCCAGCAACTGGCCTACATGGAGGCAAACAAACAGACACCTCAGGCCCGACCCCACCACTGCGAAGATCCCCCTTTTCTTCCATCCGTAAAGGGGTCACGCTTGAGGAGTGGAGGAACATGGGGAGGCCCCAGGAGATGGCTTTTCTCAGAGCCGCGGCTGGCTCGTTTCAGGCCTATACGTGGGCCGCGCGTGCGCACTCACGCTCCCCACACAAGCCTCCCTCGGGTCACGGGACCCACACTTGAGGTGTCTCCTGACCTACCCTTGAGGGGTCACGTGAACTACCCCTGAGGGGTCTCGTGACCCACCCCTGAGGGGTCACGTGACCCACCCCTGAGGGGTCTCGTGACCCACCCCTGAGGGGTCACGTGACCCACCCCTGAGGGGTCACGTGACCCACCCCTGAGGGGTCTCGTGACCCACCCCCGAGGGGTCACGTGACCCACCCCCGAGGGGTCTCGTGACCCACCCCTGAGGGGTCACGTGACCCGCCCCTGAGGGGTCACGTGACCCACCCCTGAGGGGTCAGGTGACCCACCCTTGAGGGGTCTCGTGACCCACCCTTGGGAGGTCACGTGCCCCACCCTTGAGGGGTCACATGACCCACCTTGAGAGGTCACAGCAGTTTTACAGGGTCCCTGCGCACCTGTTCGGGGAAACAGAAGCCCTCCCTGCCACTCAGAGGACCGCGCGATTTCCCACAGGCCACACTGCTTAGCAGCACCTTCAGCCCCGCACAGACAGTGTGCTAAGGACAGACTTGGGTGCCGGGGGCATGGGCGGGGGATTTCCCATGGAACTCTCTAAGGGTCCGGTGCCCTGTGTGGCCCGGGGAGTGCCCATGCCGTTACTTTACCCCGCAGGACACTTTCATCCAGCAATAAGCAGCCCTCTGCCTCCACGGGGCTCAAACACCTGCGCCCGGTGTGCGGGCACCTGGCGTACGTGGAGGCAAACCCGCAGAGCCCTCTGGCCCGAACCCACCACTGCGAAGATCCCCCTTTTCTTCCATCCTTAAAGGGGTCACGCTTGAGGAGTGGAGGAACATGGGGAGGCCCCAGGAGAAGGCTTTTCTCCGAGCCGCGGCTGGCTCGTTTCGGGCCCATACCTGGGCCGCGCATGCGCACTCAGGCTCCCAAGCACACGCCTCCCTCGGCTCACCTGACCCACCCTTTAGAGGTCACAGCAGTTCCACAGGGTCCCTGGGCACCTGTCCGTGGACACAGGAGCCCTCCCTGCCACCCAGGGGACCGTGCGATTTCCCATGGGCCACACTTCCCAGCAGCTCTCCCAGCTCCTCAGAGACAGTGTGCGCAGGAAAGACTTGGGGACCGGGGGCCTGGGCGGGGGATTTTCCAGGGGGCTGTCCGATGGCCAGGCGTCCTCTCTCGCCCGGTGAGTGTCCAAGCCGTCCCTTGACCCCCGCAGGAGACCTGATTCCTGCCATAAGCGGCCCTCTAGCCACATGGGGCCGGGACACCTGGGCCCGGTGTGCCAGCAACTGGCCTACATGGAGGCAAACATACAGACACCTCAGGCCCGACCCCACCACTGCGAAGATCCCCCTTTTCTTCCATCCGTAAAGGGGTCACGCTTGAGGAGTGGAAGAACATGGGGAGGCCCCCAGGAGATGGCTTTTCTCCGAGCCGCGGCTGGCTCGTTTCGGGCCTATACGTGGGCCACGCGTGCGCACTCAGGCTCCCCACGCCAGCCTCCCTCGGGTCACGGGACCCACCCTTGAGGTGTCTCCTGACCCACCACTGAGGGGTCTCGCGACCCACCCCTGAGGGCTCACGTGACCAACCCCTGAGGGGTCACGTGACCCACCCCTGAGGGGTCAGGTGACCCACCCCTGAGGGGTCTCGTGACCCACCCCTGAGTGGTCACGTGACCCACCCTTTGGGGGTCACGTGACCCACCCTTGTGGGGTCCCGTGACCCACCGTTGAGGGGTCTCGTGACCCACCCTTGGGAGGTCACGTGCCCCACCCTTGAGGGGTCACATGACCCACCTTGAGAGGTCACAGCAGTTTTACAGGGTCCCTGCGCACCTGTTCGGGGAAACAGAAGCCCTCCCTGCCACTCAGAGGACCGCGCGATTTCCCACAGGCCACACTGCCTAGCAGCACCTTCAGCCCCGCACAGACATTGTGCTAAGGACAGACTTGGGTACCGGGGGCATGGGCGGGAGGTTTCCCATGGAACTCTCTAAGGGTCCGGTGCCCTGTGTGGCCCGGGGAGTGCCCATGCCGTTACTTTACCCCGCAGGACACTTGCATCCAGCAATAAGCAGCCCTCTGCCTCCACGGGGCTCAAACACCTGGGCCCGGTGTGCGGGCACCTGGCGTACGTGGAGGCAAACACGCAGAGCCCTCTGGCCCGAACCCACCACTGCGAAGATCCCCCTTTTCTTCCACCCGTAAAGGGGTCACGCTTGAGGAGTGGAAGAACATGGGGAGGCCCCCAGGAGATGGCTTTTCTCCGAGCCGCGGCTGGCTCGTTTCGGGCCTATACGTGGGCCACGCGTGCGCACTCAGGCTCCCCACGCCAGCCTCCCTCGGGTCACGGGACCCACCCTTGAGGTGGCTCCTGACCCACCCCTGAGGGGGTCATGTGACCCACCCCTGAGGGGTCACGTGACCCACCCCTGAGAGGTCACGTGACCCACCCCTGAGAGGGTCACGTGACCCACCCCTGAGGGGTCACGTGACCCACCCCTGAGGGGTCACGTGACCCACCCCAGAGGGGTCTCGTGACCCACCCTTTGTTGGTCACGTGACCCACCCTTGTGGGGTCCCGTGACCCACCCTTGAGGGGTCTCGTGACCCACCCTTGGGAGGTCACGTGCCCCACCCTTGAGGGGTCTCGTGACCCACCCTTTTGGGGTCACGTGACCCACCCTTGAGGGGTCTCGTGTACCACCCTTGGGAGGTCACAGCAGTTTTACAGGGTCCCTGCACACCTGTTCGTGGAAACAGAAGCCCTCCCTGCCACTCAGAGGACAGCGCGATTTCGCACAGGCCACACTGTTTAGCAGCACCTTCAGCCCCGCACAGACAGTGTGCTAAGGACAGACTTGGGTGCCGGGGGCATGGGCGGGGGATTTCCCATGGAACTCTCTAAGGGTCCGGTGCCCTGTGTGGCCCGGGGAGTGCCCATGCCGTTACTTTACCCCGCAGGACACTTGCATCCAGCAATAAGCAGCCCTCTGCCTCCACGGGGCTCAAACACCTGCGCGCGGTGTGCGGGCACCGGGCGTACGTGGAGGCAAACCCGCAGAGCCCTCTGGCCCGAACCCACCACTGCGAAGATCCCCCTTTTCTTCCATCCGTAAAGGGGTCACGCTTGAGGAGTGGAAGAACATGGGGAGGCCCCCAGGAGATGGCTTTTCTCCGAGCCGCGGCTGGCTCGTTTCGGGCCTATACGTGGGCCGCGCATGCGCACTCAGGCTCCCAAGCACACGCCTCCCTCGGCTCACCTGACCCACCCTTTAGAGGTCACAGCAGTTCCACAGGATCCCTGGGCACCTGTCCGTGGACACAGGAGCCCTCCCTGCCACCCAGGGGACCCCGCGATTTCCCATGGGCCACACTTCCCAGCAGCTCTCCCAGCTCCTCAGAGACATTGTGCGCAGGAAAAACTTGGGGACCGGGGGCCTGTGCGGGGGATTTTCCAGGGGGCTGTCTGATGGCCAGGCGTCCTCTCTCGCCCGGTGAGTGTCCAAGCCGTCCCTTGACCCCCGCAGGAGACCTGATTCCTGCCATAAGCGGCCCTCTAGCCACATGGGGCCGGGACACCTGGGCCCGGTGTGCCAGCAACTGGCCTACATGGAGGCAAACAAACAGACACCTCAGGCCCGACCCCACCACTGCGAAGATCCCCCTTTTCTTCCATCCGTGAAGGGGTCACGCTTGAGGAGTGGAGGAACATGGGGAGGCCCCAGGAGATGGCTTTTCTCAGAGCCGCGGCTGGCTCGTTTCAGGCCTATACGTGGGCCGCGCGTGCGCACTCACGCTCCCCACACAAGCCTCCCTCGGGTCACGGGACCCACACTTGAGGTGTCTCCTGACCTACCCTTGAGGGGTCACGTGAACTACCCCTGAGGGGTCTCGTGACCCACCCCTGAGGGGTCACGTGACCCACCACTGAGGGGTCTCGTGACCCACCCCTGAGGGGTCACGTGACCCACCCCTCAGGGGTCACGTGACCAACCCCTGAGTAGTCACGTGACCCGCCCTTGAGGGGTCACGTGACCCACCCCTGAGGCGTCACGTGAACAACACCTGAGGGGTCACGTGACCCGCCCCTGAGGGGTCACGTGACCCACCCCTGAGGGGTCAGGTGACCCACCCTTGAGGGGTCTCGTGACCCACCCTTTTGGGGTCACGTGACCCACCCTTGAGGGGTCTCGTGACCCACCCTTGGGAGGTCACGTGCCCCACCCTTGAGGGGTCACATGACCCACCTTGAGAGGTCACAGCAGTTTTACAGGGTCCCTGCGCACCTGTTCGTGGAAACAGAAGCCCTCCCTGCCACTCAGAGGACCGCGCGATTTCCCACAGGCCACACTGCTTAGCAGCACCTTCAGCCCCGCACAGACAGTGTGCTAAGGACAGACTTGGGTGCCGGGGGCATGGGCGGGGGATTTCCCATGGACCTCTCTAAGGGTCCGGTGCCCTGTGTGGCCCGGGGAGTGCCCATGCCGTTACTTTACCCCGCAGGACACTTGCATCCAGCAATAAGCAGCCCTCTGCCTCCACGGGGCTCAAACACCTGCTCCCGGTGTGCGTGCACCTGGCGTACGTGGAGGCAAACCCGCAGAGCCCTCTGGCCCGAACCCACCACTGCGAAGATCCCCCTTTTCTTCCATCCTTAAAGGGGTCACGCTTGAGGAGTGGAGGAACATGGGGAGGCCCCAGGAGAAGGCTTTTCTCCGAGCCGCGGCTGGCTCGTTTCGGGCCCATACCTGGGCCGCGCATGCGCACTCAGGCTCCCAAGCACACGCCTCCCTCGGCTCACCTGACCCACCCTTTAGAGGTCACAGCAGTTCCACAGGGTCCCTGGGCACCTGTCCGTGGACACAGGAGCCCTCCCTGCCACCCAGGGGACTGCGCGATTTCCCATGGGCCACACTTCCCAGCAGCTCTCCCAGCTCCTCAGAGACAGTGTGCGCAGGAAAGACTTGGGGACCGGGGGCCTGGGCGGGGGATTTTCCAGGGGGCTGTCCGATGGCCAGGCGTCCTCTCTCGCCCGGTGAGTGTCCAAGCCGTCCCTTGACCCCCGTAGGAGACCTGATTCCTGCCATAAGCGGCCCTCTAGCCACATGGGGCCGGGACACCTGGGCCCGGTGTGCCAGCAACTGGCCTACATGGAGGCAAACATACAGACACCTCAGGCCCGACCCCACCACTGCGAAGATCCCCCTTTTCTTCCATCCGTAAAGGGGTCACGCTTGAGGAGTGGAAGAACATGGGGAGGCCCCCAGGAGATGGCTTTTCTCCGAGCCGCGGCTGGCTCGTTTCGGGCCTATACGTGGGCCACGCGTGCGCACTCAGGCTCCCCACGCAAGCCTCCCTCGGGTCACGGGACCCACCCTTGAGGTGTCTCCTGACCCACCCCTGAGGGGGTCACGTGACCCACCCCTGAGGGGGTCACGTGACCCACCCCTGAGGGGTCTCGTGACCCACCCCTGAGGGGGTCTCGTGACCCACCCATGAGGGGTCTCGTGACCCACCCCTGAGGGGTCACGTGACCCACCCCTGAGGGGTCACGTGACCCACCCCTGAGGGGTCAGGTGACCCACCCCTGAGGGGTCTCGTGACCCACCCTTTTTTGGTCACGTGACCCACCCTTGTGGGGTCCCGTGACCCACCCTTGAGGGGTCTCGTGACCCACCCTTGGGAGGTCACGTGCCCCACCCTTGAGGGGTCTCGTGACCCACCCTTTTGGGGTCACGTGACCCACCCTTGAGGGGTCTCGTGTACCACCCTTGGGAGGTCACAGCAGTTTTACAGGGTCCCTGCGCACCTGTTCGTGGAAACAGAAGCCCTCCCTTCCACTCAGAGGACCGCGCGATTTCCCACAGGCCACACTGCTTAGCAGCACCTTCAGCCCCGCACAGACAGTGTGCTAAGGACAGACTTGGGTGCCGGGGGCATGGGCGGGGGATTTCCCATGGAACTCTCTAAGGGTCCGGTGCCCTGTGTGGCCCGGGGAGTGCCCATGCCGTTACTTTACCCCGCAGGACACTTGCATCCAGCAATAAGCAGCCCTCTGCCTCCACGGGGCTCAAACACCTGCGCCCGGTGTGCGGGCACCTGGCGTACGTGGAGGCAAACCCGCAGAGCCCTCTGGCCCGAACCCACCACTGCGAAGATCCCCCTTTTCTTCCATCCGTAAAGGGGTCACGCTTGAGGAGTGGAAGAACATGGGGAGGCCCCCAGGAGATGGCTTTTCTCCGAGCCGCGGCTGGCTCGTTTCGGGCCTATACGTGGGCCGCGCATGCGCACTCAGGCTCCCAAGCACACGCCTCCCTCGGCTCACCTGACCCACCCTTTAGAGGTCACAGCAGTTCCACAGGATCCCTGGGCACCTGTCCGTGGACACAGGAGCCCTCCCTGCCACCTAGAGGACCACGCGATTTCCGCTGGGGAACACTGCCCGGAAGCACTCCCAGCCTCGCACAGACACTGTGCGCAGGATAGACTTGTGGACCAGGGGCCTGGGCGGGGAATTTTCCAGTGAACTCTCTAAAGGCCAGGTGCCCTCTGTCGCCCTGGGAGTGCCCACGCCGTCCCTTAACCCTGCGGGACACTATCATCCAGCAATAAGCAGCCCTCTGCCTCCACGGGGCTCAAACACCTGGGCCCGTTGTGCGAGCACCTGGCGTACGTGCAGACAAACCCGCAGACCCCTCTGGCCCGAACCCACCACTGCGAAGATCCCCCTTTTCTTCCATCCTTAAAGGGGTCACGCTTGAAGAATGGAGGAACATGGGGAGGCCCCAGGAGATGGCTTTTCTCCGAGCCGCGGCTGGCTCGTTTCGGGCCCATACCTGGGCCGCGCATGCGCACTCAGGCTCCCAAGCACACGCCTCCCTCGGCTCACCTGACCCACCCTTTAGAGGTCACAGCAGTTCCACAGGGTCCCTGGGCACCTGTCCGTGGACACAGGAGCCCTCCCTGCCACCCAGGGGACCCCGCGATTTCCCATGGGCCACACTTCCCAGCAGCTCTCCCAGCTCCTCAGAGACATTGTGCGCAGGAAAAACTTGGGGACCGGGGGCCTGTGCGGGGGATTTTCCAGGGGGCTGTCTGATGGCCAGGCGTCCTCTCTCGCCCGGTGAGTGTCCAAGCCGTCCCTTGACCCCCGCAGGAGACCTGATTCCTGCCATAAGCGGCCCTCTAGCCACATGGGGCCGGGACACCTGGGCCTGGTGTGCCAGCAACTGGCCTACATGGAGGCAAACAAACAGACACCTCAGGCCCGACCCCACCACTGCGAAGATCCCCCTTTTCTTCCATCCGTAAAGGGGTCACGCTTGAGGAGTGGAGGAACATGGGGAGGCCCCAGGAGATGGCTTTTCTCAGAGCCGCGGCTGGCTCGTTTCAGGCCTATACGTGGGCCGCGCGTGCGCACTCACGCTCCCCACACAAGCCTCCCTCGGGTCACGGGACCCACACTTGAGGTGTCTCCTGACCTACCCTTGAGGGGTCACGTGAACTACCCCTGAGGGGTCTCGTGACCCACCCCTGAGGGATCACGTGACCCACCACTGAGGGGTCTCGTGACCCACCCCTGAGGGGTCACGTGACCCACCCCTGAGGGGTCACGTGACCAACCCCTGAGTAGTCACGTGACCCGCCCCTGAGGGGTCACGTGACCCACCCCTTAGGCGTCACGTGAACAACACCTGAGGGGTCACGTGACCCGCCCCTGAGGGGTCACGTGACCCACCCCTGAGGGGTCAGGTGACCCACCCCTGAGGGGTCTCGTGACCCACCCTTTGTTGGTCACGTGACCCAACCTTGTGGGGTCCCGTGACCCACCCTTGAGGGGTCTCGTGACCCACCCTTGAGAGGTCACGTGCCCCACCCTTGAGGGGTCTCGTGACCCACCCTTTTGGGGTCACGTGACCCACCCTTGAGGGGTCTCGTGTACCACCCTTGGGAGGTCACAGCAGTTTTACAGGGTCCCTGCGCACCTGTTCGTGGAAACAGAAGCCCTCCCTTCCACTCAGAGGACCGCGCGATTTCCCACAGGCCACACTGCTTAGCAGCACCTTCAGCCCCGCACAGACAGTGTGCTAAGGACAGACTTGGGTGCCGGGGGCATGGGCGGGGGATTTCCCATGGAACTCTCTAAGGGTCCGGTGCCCTGTGTGGCCCGGGGAGTGCCCATGCCGTTACTTTACCCCGCAGGACACTTGCATCCAGCAATAAGCAGCCCTCTGCCTCCACGGGGCTCAAACACCTGCGCCCGGTGTGCGGGCACCTGGCGTACGTGGAGGCAAACCCGCAGAGCCCTCTGGCCCGAACCCACCACTGCGAAGATCCCGCTTTTCTTCCATCCTTAAAGGGGTCACGCTTGAGGAGTGGAGGAACATGGGGAGGCCCCAGGAGAAGGCTTTTCTCCGAGCCGCGGCTGGCTCGTTTCGGGCCCATACCTGGGCCGCGCATGCGCACTCAGGCTCCCAAGCACACGCCTCCCTCGGCTCACCTGACCCACCCTTTAGAGGTCACAGCAGTTCCACAGGGTCCCTGGGCACCTGTCCGTGGACACAGGAGCCCTCCCTGCCACCCAGGGGACCCCGCGATTTCCCATGGGCCACACTTCCCAGCAGCTCTCCCAGCTCCTCAGAGACAGTGTGCGCAGGAAAGACTTGGGGACCGGGGGCCTGGGCGGGGGATTTTCCAGGGGGCTGTCCGATGGCCAGGCGTCCTCTCTCGTCCGGTGAGTGTCCAAGCCGTCCCTTGACCCCCGCAGGAGACCTGATTCCTGCCATAAGCGGCCCTCTAGCCACATGGGGCCGAGACACCTGGGCCCGGTGTGCCAGCAACTGGCCTACATGGAGGCAAACATACAGACACCTCAGGCCCGGCCCCACCACTGCGAAGATCCCCCTTTTCTTCCATCCGTAAAGGGGTCACGCTTGAGGAGTGAAAGAACATGGGGAGGCCCCCAGGAGATGGCTTTTCTCCGAGCCGCGGCTGGCTCGTTTCGGGCCTATACATGGGCCACGCGTGCGCACTCAGGCTCCCCACGCAAGCCTCCCTCGGGTCACGGGACCCACCCTTGAGGTGTCTCCTGACCCACCCCTGAGGGGTCTCGCGACCCACCCCTGAGGGCTCACGTGACCAACCCCTGAGGGGTCACGTGACCCACCCTTGAGGGGTCTCGTGACCCACCCCTGAGGGGGTCATGTGACCCACCCCTGAGGGGTCACGTGACCCACCCCTGAGAGATCACGTGACCCACCCCTGAGGGGTCAGGTGACCCACCCTTTGGGGGTCACGTGACCCACCCTTGTGGGGTCCCGTGACCCACCGTTGAGGGGTCTCGTGACCCACCCTTGGGAGGTCACGTGCCCCACCCTTGAGGGGTCACATGACCCACCTTGAGAGGTCACAGCAGTTTTACAGGGTCCCTGCACACCTGTTCGGGGAAACAGAAGCCCTCCCTGCCACTCAGAGGACCGCGCGATTTCCCACAGGCCACACTGCCTAGCAGCACCTTCAGCCCCGCACAGACAGTGTGCTAAGGACAGACTTGGGTACCGGGGGCATGGGCGGGAGATTTCCCATGGAACTCTCTAAGGGTCCGGTGCCCTGTGTGGCACGGGGAGTGCCCATGCCGTTACTTTACCCCGCAGGACACTTGCATCCAGCAATAAGCAGCCCTCTGCCTCCACGGGGCTCAAACACCTGGGCCCGGTGTGCGGGCACCTGGCGTACGTGGAGGCAAACACGCAGAGCCCTCTGGCCCGAACCCACCACTGCGAAGATCCCCCTTTTCTTCCACCCGTAAAGGGGTCACGCTTGAGGAGTGGAAGAACATGGGGAGGCCCCCAGGAGATGGCTTTTCTCCGAGCCGCGGCTGGCTCGTTTCGGGCCTATACGTGGGCCACGCGTGCGCACTCAGGCTCCCCACGCCACCCTCCCTCGGGTCACGGAACCCACCCTAGAGGTGTCTCCTGATTCACCCCTGAGGGGTCTCGCGACCCACCCCTGAGGGCTCACGTTACCAACCCTTGAGGGGTCACGTGACCCACCCTTGAGGGGTCACGTGACCCACCCCTGAGGGGTCTCGTGACCCACCCCTGAGGGGGTCATGTGACCCACCCCTGAGGGGTCACGTGACCCACCCCTGAGGGGTCTCGTGACCCACCCTTGGGAGGTCACGTGCCCCACCCCTGAGGGGTCTCGTGACCCACCCCTGAGGGGGTCATGTGACCCACCCCTGAGGGGGTCACGTGACCCACCCCTGAGGGGTCACGTGACCCACCCCTGACGGGTCACGTGACCCACCCCTGAGGGGTCAGGTGACCCACCCCTGAGGGGTCTCGTGACCCACCCTTGGGAGGTCACGTGCCCCAACCTTGAGGGGTCTCGTGACCCACCCTTTTGGGGTCACGTGACCCACCCTTGAGGCGTCTCGTGTACCACCCTTGGGAGGTCACAGCAGTTTTACAGGGTCCCTGCGCACCTGTTCGTGGAAACAGAAGCCCTCCCTGCCACTCAGAGGACCGCGCGATTTCCCACAGGCCACACTGCTTAGCAGCACCTTCAGCCCCGCACAGACAGTGTGCTAAGGACAGACTTGGGTGCCGGGGGCATGGGCGGGGGATTTCCCATGGAACTCTCTAAGGGTCCGGTGCCCTGTGTGGCCCGGGGAGTGCCCATGCCGTTACTTTACCCCGCAGGACACTTGCATCCAGCAATAAGCAGCCCTCTGCCTCCACGGGGCTCAAACACCTGCGCCCGGTGTGCGGGCACCTGGCGTACGTGGAGGCAAACCCGCAGAGCCCTCTGGCCCGAACCCACCACTGCGAAGATCCCGCTTTTCTTCCATCCTTAAAGGGGTCACACTTGAGGAGTGGAGGAACATGGGTAGGCCCCAGGAGAAGGCTTTTCTCCGAGCCGCGGCTGGCTCGTTTCGGGCCCATACCTGGGCCGCGCATGCGCACTCAGGCTCCCAAGCACACGCCTCCCTCGGCTCACCTGACCCACCCTTTAGAGGTCACAGCAGTTCCACAGGGTCCCTGGGCACCTGTCCGTGGACACAGGAGCCCTCCCTGCCACCCAGGGGACCCCGCGATTTCCCATGGGCCACACTTCCCAGCAGCTCTCCCAGCTCCTCAGAGACAGTGTGCGCAGGAAAGACTTGGGGACCGGGGGCCTGGGCGGGGGATTTTCCAGGGGGCTGTCCGATGGCCAGGCGTCCTCTCTCGTCCGGTGAGTGTCCAAGCCGTCCCTTGACCCCCGCAGGAGACCTGATTCCTGCCATAAGCGGCCCTCTAGCCACATGGGGCCGAGACACCTGGGCCCGGTGTGCCAGCAACTGGCCTACATGGAGGCAAACATACAGACACCTCAGGCCCGGCCCCACCACTGCGAAGATCCCCCTTTTCTTCCATCCGTAAAGGGGTCACGCTTGAGGAGTGAAAGAACATGGGGAGGCCCCCAGGAGATGGCTTTTCTCCGAGCCGCGGCTGGCTCGTTTCGGGCCTATACATGGGCCACGCGTGCGCACTCAGGCTCCCCACGCAAGCCTCCCTCGGGTCACGGGACCCACCCTTGAGGTGTCTCCTGACCCACCCCTGAGGGGTCTCGCGACCCACCCCTGAGGGCTCACGTGACCAACCCCTGAGGGGTCACGTGACCCACCCTTGAGGGGTCTCGTGACCCACCCCTGAGGGGGTCATGTGACCCACCCCTGAGGGGTCACGTGACCCACCCCTGAGAGATCACGTGACCCACCCCTGAGCGGGTCACGTGACCCACCCCTGAGGGGTCAGGTGACCCACCCCTGAGGGGTCTCGTGACCCACCCCTGAGGGGTCCCGTGACCCACCCTTTGGGGGTCACGTGACCCACCCTTGTGGGGTCCCGTGACCCACCGTTGAGGGGTCTCGTGACCCACCCTTGGGAGGTCACGTGCCCCACCCTTGAGGGGTCACATGACCCACCTTGAGAGGTCACAGCAGTTTTACAGGGTCCCTGCACACCTGTTCGGGGAAACAGAAGCCCTCCCTGCCACTCAGAGGACCGCGCGATTTCCCACAGGCCACACTGCCTAGCAGCACCTTCAGCCCCGCACAGACAGTGTGCTAAGGACAGACTTGGGTACCGGGGGCATGGGCGGGAGATTTCCCATGGAACTCTCTAAGGGTCCGGTGCCCTGTGTGGCACGGGGAGTGCCCATGCCGTTACTTTACCCCGCAGGACACTTGCATCCAGCAATAAGCAGCCCTCTGCCTCCACGGGGCTCAAACACCTGGGCCCGGTGTGCGGGCACCTGGCGTACGTGGAGGCAAACACGCAGAGCCCTCTGGCCCGAACCCACCACTGCGAAGATCCCCCTTTTCTTCCACCCGTAAAGGGGTCACGCTTGAGGAGTGGAAGAACATGGGGAGGCCCCCAGGAGATGGCTTTTCTCCGAGCCGCGGCTGGCTCGTTTCGGGCCTATACGTGGGCCACGCGTGCGCACTCAGGCTCCCCACGCCACCCTCCCTCGGGTCACGGAACCCACCCTAGAGGTGTCTCCTGATTCACCCCTGAGGGGTCTCGCGACCCACCCCTGAGGGCTCACGTGACCAACCCTTGAGGGGTCACGTGACCCACCCTTGAGGGGTCACGTGACCCACCCCTGAGGGGTCTCGTGACCCACCCCTGAGGGGGTCATGTGACCCACCCCTGAGGGGTCACGTGACCCACCCCTGAGGGGTCTCGTGACCCACCCTTGGGAGGTCACGTGCCCCACCCCTGAGGGGTCTCGTGACCCACCCCTGAGGGGGTCATGTGACCCACCCCTGAGGGGGTCACGTGACCCACCCCTGAGGGGTCACGTGACCCACCCCTGACGGGTCACGTGACCCACCCCTGAGGGGTCAGGTGACCCACCCCTGAGGGGTCTCGTGACCCACCCTTGGGAGGTCACGTGCCCCAACCTTGAGGGGTCTCGTGACCCACCCTTTTGGGGTCACGTGACCCACCCTTGAGGCGTCTCGTGTACCACCCTTGGGAGGTCACAGCAGTTTTACAGGGTCCCTGCGCACCTGTTCGTGGAAACAGAAGCCCTCCCTGCCACTCAGAGGACCGCGCGATTTCCCACAGGCCACACTGCTTAGCAGCACCTTCAGCCCCGCACAGACAGTGTGCTAAGGACAGACTTGGGTGCCGGGGGCATGGGCGGGGGATTTCCCATGGAACTCTCTAAGGGTCCGGTGCCCTGTGTGGCCCGGGGAGTGCCCATGCCGTTACTTTACCCCGCAGGACACTTGCATCCTGCAATAAGCAGCCCTCTGCCTCCACGGGGCTCAAAC
Source organism: Desmodus rotundus (assembly GCF_022682495.2). NCBI lineage: Eukaryota > Metazoa > Chordata > Mammalia > Chiroptera > Phyllostomidae > Desmodus > Desmodus rotundus. The sequence goes on along the minus strand of NW_026527160.1, from coordinate 11,694 downwards.
ACCTGCGCCCGGTGTGCGGGCACCTGGCGTACGTGGAGGCAAACCCGCAGAGCCCTCTGGCCCGAACCCACCACTGCGAAGATCCCCCTTTTCTTCCATCCTTAAAGGGGTCACGCTTGAGGAGTGGAGGAACATGGGGAGGCCCCAGGAGAAGGCTTTTCTCCGAGCCGCGGCTGGCTCGTTTCGGGCCCATACCTGGGCCGCGCATGCGCACTCAGGCTCCCAAGCACACGCCTCCCTCGGCTCTCCTGACCCACCCTTTAGAGGTCACAGCAGTTCCACAGGGTCCCTGGGCACCTGTCCGTGGACACAGGAGCCCTCCCTGCCACCCAGGGGACCGCGCGATTTCCCATGGGCCACACTTCCCAGCAGCTCTCCCAGCTCCTCAGAGACAGTGTGCGCAGGAAAGACTTGGGGACCGGGGGCCTGGGCGGGGGATTTTCCAGGGGGCTGTCTGATGGCCAGGCGTCCTCTCTCGCCCGGTGAGTGTCCAAGCCGTCCCTTGACCCCCGCAGGAGACCTGATTCCTGCCATAAGCGGCCCTCTAGCCACATGGGGCCGGGACACCTGGGCCCGGTGTGCCAGCAACTGGCCTACATGGAGGCAAACAAACAGACACCTCAGGCCCGACCCCACCACTGCGAAGATCCCCCTTTTCTTCCATCCGTAAAGGGGTCACGCTTGAGGAGTGGAAGAACATGGGGAGGCCCCCAGGAGATGGCTTTTCTCCGAGCCGCGGCTGGCTCGTTTCGGGCCTATACGTGGGCCACGCGTGCGCACTCAGGCTCCCCACGCAAGCCTCCCTCGGGTCACGGGACCCACCCTTGAGGTGTCTCCTGACCCACCCCTGAGGGGTCTCTCGACCCACCCCTGAGGGCTCACGTGACCAACCCCTGAGGGGTCACGTGACCCACCCTTGAGGGGTCACGTGACCAACCCCTGAGGGGTCACGTGACCCACCCCTGAGGGGTCACGTGGCCCACCCCTGAGGGGGTCACGTGACCCACCCCTGAGGGGTCTCGTGGCCCACCCCTGAGGGGGTCACGTGACCCACCCCTGAGGGGTCAGGTGACCCACACCTGAGGGGTCACGTGACCCACCCCTGAGGGGTCAGGTGACCCACCCTTGAGGGGTCTCGTGACCCACCCTTGGGAGGTCACGTGCCCCACCCTTGAGGGGTCACATGACCCACCTTGAGAGGTCACAGCAGTTTTACAGGGTCCCTGCGCACCTGTTCGTGGAAACAGAAGCCCTCCCTGCCACTCAGAGGACCGCGCGATTTCCCACAGGCCACACTGCTTAGCAGCACCTTCAGCCCCGCACAGACAGTGTGCTAAGGACAGACTTGGGTGCCGGGGGCATGGGCGGGGGATTTCCCATGGAACTCTCTAAGGGTCCGGTGCCCTGTGTGGCCCGGGGAGTGCCCATGCCGTTACTTTACCCCGCAGGACACTTGCATCCAGCAATAAGCAGCCCTCTGCCTCCACGGGGCTCAAACACCTGCGCCCGGTGTGCGGGCACCTGGCGTACGTGGAGGCAAACCCGCAGAGCCCTCTGGCCCGAACCCACCACTGCGAAGATCCCCCTTTTCTTCCATCCTTAAAGGGGTCACGCTTGAGGAGTGGAAGAACATGGGGAGGCCCCCAGGAGATGGCTTTTCTCCGAGCCGCGGCTGGCTCGTTTCGGGCCTATACGTGGGCCGCGCATGCGCACTCAGGCTCCCAAGCACACGCCTCCCTCGGCTCACCTGACCCACCCTTTAGAGGTCACAGCAGTTCCACAGGATCCCTGGGCACCTGTCCGTGGACACAGGAGCCCTCCCTGCCACCTAGAGGACCACGCGATTTCCGCTGGGGAACACTGCCCGGAAGCACTCCCAGCCTCGCACAGACACTGTGCGCAGGATAGACTTGTGGACCAGGGGCCTGGGCGGGGAATTTTCCAGGGAACTCTCTAAGGGCCAGGTGCCCTCTGTCGCCCTGGGAGTGCCCACGCCGTCCCTTAACCCTGCGGGACACTATCATCCAGCAATAAGCAGCCCTCTGCCTCCACGGGGCTCAAACACCTGGGCCCGTTGTGCGAGCACCTGGCGTACGTGCAGACAAACCCGCAGACCCCTCTGGCCCGAACCCACCACTGCGAAGATCCCCCTTTTCTTCCATCCTTAAAGGGGTCACGCTTGAAGAATGGAGGAACATGGGGAGGCCCCAGGAGATGGCTTTTCTCCGAGCCGCGGCTGGCTCGTTTCGGGCCCATACCTGGGCCGCGCATGCGCACTCACGCTCCCAAGCACACGCCTCCCTCGGCTCACCTGACCCACCCTTTAGAGGTCACAGCAGTTCCACAGGGTCCCTGGGCACCTGTCCGTGGACACAGGAGCCCTCCCTGCCACCTAGGGGACCCCGCGATTTCCCATGGACCACACTTCCCAGCAGCTCTCCCAGCTCCTCAGAGACATTGTGCGCAGGAAAAACTTGGGGACCGGGGGCCTGTGCGGGGGATTTTCCAGGGGGCTGTCTGATGGCCAGGCGTCCTCTCTCGCCCGATGAGTGTCCAAGCCGTCCCTTGACCCCCGCAGGAGACCTGATTCCTGCCATAATTGGCCCTCTAGCCACATGGGGCCGGGACACCTGGGCCTGGTGTGCCAGCAACTGGCCTACATGGAGGCAAACAAACAGACACCTCAGGCCCGACCCCACCACTGCGAAGATCCCCCTTTTCTTCCATCCGTAAAGGGGTCACGCTTGAGGAGTGGAGGAACATGGGGAGGCCCCAGGAGATGGCTTTTCTCAGAGCCGCGGCTGGCTCGTTTCAGGCCTATACGTGGGCCGCGCGTGCGCACTCACGCTCCCCACACAAGCCTCCCTCGGGTCACGGGACCCACACTTGAGGTGTCTCCTGACCTACCCTTGAGGGGTCACGTGAACTACCCCTGAGGGGTCTCGTGACCCACCCCTGAGGGGTCTCGTGACCCACCCCTGAGGGGGTCATGTGACCCACCCCTGAGGGGTCACGTGACCCACCCCTGAGAGATCACGTGACCCACCCCTGAGGGGGTCACGTGACCCACCCCTGAGGGGTCAGGTGACCCACCCCTGAGGGGTCTCGTGACCCACCCCTGAGGGGTCCCGTGACCCACCCTTTGGGGGTCACGTGACCCACCCTTGTGGGGTCCCGTGACCCACCGTTGAGGGGTCTCGTGACCCACCCTTGGGAGGTCACGTGCCCCACCCTTGAGGGGTCACATGACCCACCTTGAGAGGTCACAGCAGTTTTACAGGGTCCCTGCACACCTGTTCGGGGAAACAGAAGCCCTCCCTGCCACTCAGAGGACCGCGCGATTTCCCACAGGCCACACTGCCTAGCAGCACCTTCAGCCCCGCACAGACAGTGTGCTAAGGACAGACTTGGGTACCGGGGGCATGGCGGGAGATTTCCCATGGAACTCTCTAAGGGTCCGGTGCCCTGTGTGGCACGGGGAGTGCCCATGCCGTTACTTTACCCCGCAGGACACTTGCATCCAGCAATAAGCAGCCCTCTGCCTCCACGGGGCTCAAACACCTGGGCCCGGTGTGCGGGCACCTGGCGTACGTGGAGGCAAACACGCAGAGCCCTCTGGCCCGAACCCACCACTGCGAAGATCCCCCTTTTCTTCCACCCGTAAAGGGGTCACGCTTGAGGAGTGGAAGAACATGGGGAGGCCCCCAGGAGATGGCTTGTCTCCGAGCCGCGGCTGGCTCGTTTCGGGCCTATACGTGGGCCACGCGTGCGCACTCAGGCTCCCCACGCCACCCTCCCTCGGGTCACGGGACCCACCCTAGAGGTGTCTCCTGATTCACCCCTGAGGGGTCTCGCGACCCACCCCTGAGGGCTCACGTGACCAACCCTTGAGGGGTCACGTGACCCACCCTTGAGGGGTCACGTGACCCACCCCTGAGGGGTCTCGTGACCCACCCCTGAGGGGGTCATGTGACCCACCCCTGAGGGGTCACGTGACCCACCCCTGAGGGGTCTCGTGACCCACCCTTGGGAGGTCACGTGCCCCACCCCTGAGGGGTCTCGTGACCCACCCCTGAGGGGGTCATGTGACCCACCCCTGAGGGGGTCACGTGACCCACCCCTGAGGGGTCACGTGACCCACCCCTGACGGGTCACGTGACCCACCCCTGAGGGGTCAGGTGACCCACCCCTGAGGGGTCTCGTGACCCACCCTTGGGAGGTCACGTGCCCCAACCTTGAGGGGTCTCGTGACCCACCCTTTTGGGGTCACGTGACCCACCCTTGAGGCGTCTCGTGTACCACCCTTGGGAGGTCACAGCAGTTTTACAGGGTCCCTGCGCACCTGTTCGTGGAAACAGAAGCCCTCCCTGCCACTCAGAGGACCGCGCGATTTCCCACAGGCCACACTGCTTAGCAGCACCTTCAGCCCCGCACAGACAGTGTGCTAAGGACAGACTTGGGTGCCGGGGGCATGGGCGGGGGATTTCCCATGGAACTCTCTAAGGGTCCGGTGCCCTGTGTGGCCCGGGGAGTGCCCATGCCGTTACTTTACCCCGCAGGACACTTGCATCCAGCAATAAGCAGCCCTCTGCCTCCACGGGGCTCAAACACCTGCGCCCGGTGTGCGGGCACCTGGCGTACGTGGAGGCAAACCCGCAGAGCCCTCTGGCCCGAACCCACCACTGCGAAGATCCCCCTTTTCTTCCATCCTTAAAGGGGTCACGCTTGAGGAGTGGAGGAACATGGGGAGGCCCCAGGAGAAGGCTTTTCTCCGAGCCGCGGCTGGCTCGTTTCGGGCCCATACCTGGGCCGCGCATGCGCACTCAGGCTCCCAAGCACACGCCTCCCTCGGCTCACCTGACCCACCCTTTAGAGGTCACAGCAGTTCCACAGGGTCCCTGGGCACCTGTCCGTGGACACAGGAGCCCTCCCTGCCACCCAGGGGACCGTGCGATTTCCCATGGGCCACACTTCCCAGCAGCTCTCCCAGCTCCTCAGAGACAGTGTGCGCAGGAAAGACTTGGGGACCGGGGGCCTGGGCGGGGGATTTTCCAGGGGGCTGTCCGATGGCCAGGCGTCCTCTCTCGCCCGGTGAGTGTCCAAGCCGTCCCTTGACCCCCGCAGGAGACCTGATTCCTGCCATAAGCGGCCCTCTAGCCACATGGGGCCGGGACACCTGGGCCCGGTGTGCCAGCAACTGGCCTACATGGAGGCAAACATACAGACACCTCAGGCCCGACCCCACCACTGCGAAGATCCCCCTTTTCTTCCATCCGTAAAGGGGTCACGCTTGAGGAGTGGAAGAACATGGGGAGGCCCCCAGGAGATGGCTTTTCTCCGAGCCGCGGCTGGCTCGTTTCGGGCCTATACGTGGGCCACGCGTGCGCACTCAGGCTCCCCACGCCAGCCTCCCTCGGGTCACGGGACCCACCCTTGAGGTGTCTCCTGACCCACCACTGAGGGGTCTCGCGACCCACCCCTGAGGGCTCACGTGACCAACCCCTGAGGGGTCACGTGACCCACCCCTGAGGGGTCAGGTGACCCACCCTTGTGGGGTCCCGTGACCCACCGTTGAGGGGTCTCGTGACCCACCCTTGGGAGGTCACGTGCCCCACCCTTGAGGGGTCACATGACCCACCTTGAGAGGTCACAGCAGTTTTACAGGGTCCCTGCGCACCTGTTCGGGGAAACAGAAGCCCTCCCTGCCACTCAGAGGACCGCGCGATTTCCCACAGGCCACACTGCCTAGCAGCACCTTCAGCCCCGCACAGACATTGTGCTAAGGACAGACTTGGGTACCGGGGGCATGGGCGGGAGGTTTCCCATGGAACTCTCTAAGGGTCCGGTGCCCTGTGTGGCCCGGGGAGTGCCCATGCCGTTACTTTACCCCGCAGGACACTTGCATCCAGCAATAAGCAGCCCTCTGCCTCCACGGGGCTCAAACACCTGGGCCCGGTGTGCGGGCACCTGGCGTACGTGGAGGCAAACACGCAGAGCCCTCTGGCCCGAACCCACCACTGCGAAGATCCCCCTTTTCTTCCACCCGTAAAGGGGTCACGCTTGAGGAGTGGAAGAACATGGGGAGGCCCCCAGGAGATGGCTTTTCTCCGAGCCGCGGCTGGCTCGTTTCGGGCCTATACGTGGGCCACGCGTGCGCACTCAGGCTCCCCACGCCAGCCTCCCTCGGGTCACGGGACCCACCCTTGAGGTGGCTCCTGACCCACCCCTGAGGGGGTCATGTGACCCACCCCTGAGGGGTCACGTGACCCACCCCTGAGAGGTCACGTGACCCACCCCTGAGGGGGTCACGTGACCCACCCCTGAGGGGTCACGTGACCCACCCCTGAGGGGTCACGTGACCCACCCCTGAGGGGTCTCGTGACCCACCCTTTGTTGGTCACGTGACCCACCCTTGTGGGGTCCCGTGACCCACCCTTGAGGGGTCTCGTGACCCACCCTTGGGAGGTCACGTGCCCCACCCTTGAGGGGTCTCGTGACCCACCCTTTTGGGGTCACGTGACCCACCCTTGAGGGGTCTCGTGTACCACCCTTGGGAGGTCACAGCAGTTTTACAGGGTCCCTGCACACCTGTTCGTGGAAACAGAAGCCCTCCCTGCCACTCAGAGGACAGCGCGATTTCGCACAGGCCACACTGTTTAGCAGCACCTTCAGCCCCGCACAGACAGTGTGCTAAGGACAGACTTGGGTGCCGGGGGCATGGGCGGGGGATTTCCCATGGAACTCTCTAAGGGTCCGGTGCCCTGTGTGGCCCGGGGAGTGCCCATGCCGTTACTTTACCCCGCAGGACACTTGCATCCAGCAATAAGCAGCCCTCTGCCTCCACGGGGCTCAAACACCTGCGCGCGGTGTGCGGGCACCGGGCGTACGTGGAGGCAAACCCGCAGAGCCCTCTGGCCCGAACCCACCACTGCGAAGATCCCCCTTTTCTTCCATCCGTAAAGGGGTCACGCTTGAGGAGTGGAAGAACATGGGGAGGCCCCCAGGAGATGGCTTTTCTCCGAGCCGCGGCTGGCTCGTTTCGGGCCTATACGTGGGCCGCGCATGCGCACTCAGGCTCCCAAGCACACGCCTCCCTCGGCTCACCTGACCCACCCTTTAGAGGTCACAGCAGTTCCACAGGATCCCTGGGCACCTGTCCGTGGACACAGGAGCCCTCCCTGCCACCCAGGGGACCCCGCGATTTCCCATGGGCCACACTTCCCAGCAGCTCTCCCAGCTCCTCAGAGACATTGTGCGCAGGAAAAACTTGGGGACCGGGGGCCTGTGCGGGGGATTTTCCAGGGGGCTGTCTGATGGCCAGGCGTCCTCTCTCGCCCGGTGAGTGTCCAAGCCGTCCCTTGACCCCCGCAGGAGACCTGATTCCTGCCATAAGCGGCCCTCTAGCCACATGGGGCCGGGACACCTGGGCCTGGTGTGCCAGCAACTGGCCTACATGGAGGCAAACAAACAGACACCTCAGGCCCGACCCCACCACTGCGAAGATCCCCCTTTTCTTCCATCCGTGAAGGGGTCACGCTTGAGGAGTGGAGGAACATGGGGAGGCCCCAGGAGATGGCTTTTCTCAGAGCCGCGGCTGGCTCGTTTCAGGCCTATACGTGGGCCGCGCGTGCGCACTCACGCTCCCCACACAAGCCTCCCTCGGGTCACGGGACCCACACTTGAGGTGTCTCCTGACCTACCCTTGAGGGGTCACGTGAACTACCCCTGAGGGGTCTCGTGACCCACCCCTGAGGGGTCACGTGACCCACCACTGAGGGGTCTCGTGACCCACCCCTGAGGGGTCACGTGACCCACCCCTCAGGGGTCACGTGACCAACCCCTGAGTAGTCACGTGACCCGCCCTTGAGGGGTCACGTGACCCACCCCTGAGGCGTCACGTGAACAACACCTGAGGGGTCACGTGACCCGCCCCTGAGGGGTCACGTGACCCACCCCTGAGGGGTCAGGTGACCCACCCTTGAGGGGTCTCGTGACCCACCCTTTTGGGGTCACGTGACCCACCCTTGAGGGGTCTCGTGTACCACCCTTGGGAGGTCACAGCAGTTTTACAGGGTCCCTGCGCACCTGTTCGTGGAAACAGAAGCCCTCCCTGCCACTCAGAGGACCGCGCGATTTCCCACAGGCCACACTGCCTAGCAGCACCTTCAGCCCCGCACAGACAGTGTGCTAAGGACAGACTTGGGTGCCGGGGGCATGGGCGCGGGATTTCCCATGGAACTCTCTAAGGGTCCGGTGCCCTGTATGGCCCGGGGAGTGCCCATGCCGTTACTTTACCCCGCAGGACACTTGCATCCAGCAATAAGCAGCCCTCTGACTCCACGGGGCTCAAACACCTGCGCCCGGTGTGCGGGCACCTGTCGTACGTGGAGGCAAACCCGCAGAGCCCTCTGGCCCGAACCCACCACTGCGAAGATCCCCCTTTTCTTCCATCCGTAAAGGGGTCACGCTTGAGGAGTGGAGGAACATGGGGAGGCCCCAGGAGAAGGCTTTTCTCCGAGCCGCGGCTGGCTCGTTTCGGGCCCATACCTGGGCCGCGCATGCGCACTCAGGCTCCCAAGCACACGCCTCCCTCGGCTCACCTGACCCACCCTTTAGAGGTCACAGCAGTTCCACAGGGTCCCTGGGCACCTGTCCGTGGACACAGGAGCCCTCCCTGCCACCCAGGGGACCGCGCGATTTCCCATGGGCCACACTTCCCAGCAGCTCTCCCAGCTCCTCAGAGACATTGTGCGCAGGAAAAACTTGGGGACCGGGGGCCTGTGCGGGGGATTTTCCAGGGGGCTGTCTGATGGCCAGGCGTCCTCTCTCGCCCGGTGAGTGTCCAAGCCGTCCCTTGACCCCCGCAGGAGACCTGATTCCTTCCATAAGCGGCCCTCTAGCCACATGGGGCCGGGACAACTGGGCCCGGTGTGCCAGCAACTGGCCTACATGGAGGCAAACAAACAGACACCTCAGGCCCGACCCCACCACTGCGAAGATCCCCCTTTTCTTCCATCCGTAAAGGGGTCACGCTTGAGGAGTGGAGGAACATGGGGAGGCCCCAGGAGATGGCTTTTCTCAGAGCCTCGGCTGGCTCGTTTCAGGCCTATACGTGGGCCGCGCGTGCGCACTCACGCTCCCCACACAAGCCTCCCTCGGGTCACGGGACCCACACTTGAGGTGTCTCCTGACCTACCCTTGAGGGGTCACGTGAACTACCCCTGAGGGGTCTCGTGACCCACCCCTGAGGGGTCACGTGACCCACCCCTGAGGGGTCTCGTGACCCACCCCTGAGGGGTCACGTGACCCACCCCTGAGGGGTCACGTGACCAACCCCTGAGGGGTCACGTGACCCACCCCTGAGGGGTCACTTGACCCACCCCTGAGGCGTCACGTGAACAAAACCTGAGGGGTCACGTGACCCACCCCTGAGGGGTCACGTGACCCACCCCTGAGGGGTCACGTGACCCACCCCTGAGGGGTCTCGTGACCCACCCCCGAGGGGTCACGTGACCCACCCCCGAGGGGTCTCGTGACCCACCCCTGAGGGGTCACGTGACCCGCCCCTGAGGGGTCACGTGACCCACCCCTGAGGGGTCAGGTGACCCACCCTTGAGGGGTCTCGTGACCCACCCTTGGGAGGTCACGTGCCCCACCCTTGAGGGGTCACATGACCCACCTTGAGAGGTCACAGCAGTTTTACAGGGTCCCTGCGCACCTGTTCGGGGAAACAGAAGCCCTCCCTGCCACTCAGAGGACCGCGCGATTTCCCACAGGCCACACTGCTTAGCAGCACCTTCAGCCCCGCACAGACAGTGTGCTAAGGACAGACTTGGGTGCCGGGGGCATGGGCGGGGGATTTCCCATGGAACTCTCTAAGGGTCCGGTGCCCTGTGTGGCCCGGGGAGTGCCCATGCCGTTACTTTACCCCGCAGGACACTTTCATCCAGCAATAAGCAGCCCTCTGCCTCCACGGGGCTCAAACACCTGCGCCCGGTGTGCGGGCACCTGGCGTACGTGGAGGCAAACCCGCAGAGCCCTCTGGCCCGAACCCACCACTGCGAAGATCCCCCTTTTCTTCCATCCTTAAAGGGGTCACGCTTGAGGAGTGGAGGAACATGGGGAGGCCCCAGGAGAAGGCTTTTCTCCGAGCCGCGGCTGGCTCGTTTCGGGCCCATACCTGGGCCGCGCATGCGCACTCAGGCTCCCAAGCACACGCCTCCCTCGGCTCACCTGACCCACCCTTTAGAGGTCACAGCAGTTCCACAGGGTCCCTGGGCACCTGTCCGTGGACACAGGAGCCCTCCCTGCCACCCAGGGGACCGTGCGATTTCCCATGGGCCACACTTCCCAGCAGCTCTCCCAGCTCCTCAGAGACAGTGTGCGCAGGAAAGACTTGGGGACCGGGGGCCTGGGCGGGGGATTTTCCAGGGGGCTGTCTGATGGCCAGGCGTCCTCTCTCGCCCGGTGAGTGTCCAAGCCGTCCCTTGACCCCCGCAGGAGACCTGATTCCTGCCATAAGCGGCCCTCTAGCCACATGGGGCCGGGACACCTGGGCCCGGTGTGCCAGCAACTGGCCTACATGGAGGCAAACATACAGACACCTCAGGCCCGACCCCACCACTGCGAAGATCCCCCTTTTCTTCCATCCGTAAAGGGGTCACGCTTGAGGAGTGGAAGAACATGGGGAGGCCCCCAGGAGATGGCTTTTCTCCGAGCCGCGGCTGGCTCGTTTCGGGCCTATACGTGGGCCACGCGTGCGCACTCAGGCTCCCCACGCCAGCCTCCCTCGGGTCACGGGACCCACCCTTGAGGTGTCTCCTGACCCACCCCTGAGGGGTCTCGCGACCCACCCCTGAGGGCTCACGTGACCAACCCCTGAGGGGTCACGTGACCCACCCCTGAGGGGTCAGGTGACCCACCCCTGAGGGGTCTCGTGACCCACCCCTGAGTGGTCACGTGACCCACCCTTTGGGGGTCACGTGACCCACCCTTGTGGGGTCCCGTGACCCACCGTTGAGGGGTCTCGTGACCCACCCTTGGGAGGTCACGTGCCCCACCCTTGAGGGGTCACATGACCCACCTTGAGAGGTCACAGCAGTTTTACAGGGTCCCTGCGCACCTGTTCGGGGAAACAGAAGCCCTCCCTGCCACTCAGAGGACCGCGCGATTTCCCACAGGCCCCACTGCCTAGCAGCACCTTCAGCCCCGCACAGACATTGTGCTAAGGACAGACTTGGGTACCGGGGGCATGGGCGGGAGGTTTCCCATGGAACTCTCTAAGGGTCCGGTGCCCTGTGTGGCCCGGGGAGTGCCCATGCCGTTACTTTACCCCGCAGGACACTTGCATCCAGCAATAAGCAGCCCTCTGCCTCCACGGGGCTCAAACACCTGGGCCCGGTGTGCGGGCACCTGGCGTACGTGGAGGCAAACACGCAGAGCCCTCTGGCCCGAACCCACCACTGCGAAGATCCCCCTTTTCTTCCACCCGTAAAGGGGTCACGCTTGAGGAGTGGAAGAACATGGGGAGGACCCCAGGAGATGGCTTTTCTCCGAGCCGCGGCTGGCTCGTTTCGGGCCTATACGTGGGCCACGCGTGCGCACTCAGGCTCCCCACGCCAGCCTCCCTCGGGTCACGGGACCCACCCTTGAGGTGTCTCCTGACCCACCCCTGAGGGGGTCATGTGACCCACC